>NC_090738.1:111889082-111904082 GCF_036898095.1 Palaemon carinicauda
TATATATATATTGTGTGTGTGTGTGTGTTTGTGTGTGGATACACACGCACACACATACTGTATAAATTGGTATATATATTATATATATATATATATATATATATATATATATATATATGTGTGTGTGTGTGTGTGTGTGTGTTTATGTATATGTATTTACACACATGCCATTAGTGACTACATAGTAAAAGCAACATATGTCATTACCACATTCATTCTTCTACTGCCGAATTGTGGATGAACCCTATATGTAATAAAACCTCAAGAATATCAGTCATTAGGTACACCTACACAGAGAGCTCCATCAGCAGTGTGCCGAATCCTCGTACACTCTGAAATTCACACATATTACGTATTCAAGCTATATCATACATCCTACACATATTTTCTTTTTGCGTACTCGGTGACTTGCCTCTTCTTTCATCTTTATGTTATCCCTTACATTTATTGTAAGCCACATTTGAATCAACCCATTCAGTGATTCTTATGCCATATCCCTATTTTTCATTTATCCTCGTTACTTTACCTCCTACTCACTGTTAAAGGTGTCTGGTTTCAGTTCCAGTTCCATCAGAATAGATGCTCACCAGAACGTCAGCCGGGCAGGCCCAACCCGCTACTGTGGTGCCCTACCACAGCTGGCCTCCCCAGTAAACAACTTAAACTCATGGTCCCGGGCGGGGATCTATCTGCTGTCACGCGATTGCTAGGCAAACACGTTACCGCTGTACTAGCCAGGAGGCTTACACTCATTTTTTCTTGCAAACACTCTCAAACACTTTTACTAGTTTTTTTTATCATATTCTTTCTTCATAGTGAACACAAAATTATATGGAAATATAACCCATCTCGTGATCATGTCACATATGTCCATGTATGTCATTTGCAGTTTTTCCCCGTTCTTTCAAACGTCACACATTTTCATAACAAATACCGGATTGGAAATAAGGTTACTTGTCGAAGAACATAGTTTTCATTTGTCACCATTTCTGCTGGCATCTGTTATTACTGATAATTGTGTGTTTGTACGAGTGTAATTGCACTAGCATTGATATTTTCATGTTTATTACGCCACAAGTATTTTATCAGTCTGTTAATGGGAGATTATCACGGAACTCATAATTTTTGTCGAATGTTTTTTTTTTATACTTCTTCCCGTACCTTCCTCATTGCTTTATAGACGAGCTCCACCTTTTTCTTGTCACTTCAACTTCTCTCTCTCTGAAGGGGGCCATGTCAGATGGACATTTGTCTTCCCTTAGATCTTGGAAAATAACTGTGTACTTGTGTGTTTTTATATTTATATACCAAAATTATGACATGACATTCATAGACAATTACTGAATTCTATTCTAAACACAAAAGATTATTGAGACTTGAGGGAGTTGAAACATTCAAGATATATAAATACCTGCTTTTATACATGGCATGTTATAGACCCAAGTTGATGAATGTAACTATGAAAGTAGTTTTTTTTTCCAGAAGTTTTCGACTTGTTCTCAAATTAGATCATCCACTTTTCCTGTTTTAACTCTTCATGGGGTTTAATAAGATTATATCTTGACTTTTGAATTATGGCGATAACAATTAAACAAGTAAATAGTAAGACAATACGCCATAAACAAATCCATTAGTTTTTATCAATGAAACCGGCTACAACTGATATGATTTATACAATTTGGTGGTAAAAATAAAACAAACAAACGCGAGGGGCGGGGGGGGGGGGGGGGGGTGTTGGGACTTCGAGTTTCGTTTTGCTGATATTAAGAAGCAAGAGGCAAATTCCAAACGTTGATGTGGCACAAAGGCAAACCAAAAGAGGACACGCGAGTGCTTGGGTGCTTGGAAAAGTTTTCCCCTTTCATTTCTTTTCTCTTTTGAGTTCAGATAAACGAATGTCGCCACTGAAATCTTTTGTGCACTCGCTAACGGCCGCCGTCAACAATGCAAACAATGGAAACGTTTAGAGAAAATGCTTGAAAAGTTATTTCCTTCCTAAGGACGCAGACTTATGAGGATTCTCAAGGGGGGTGGGGGGTGGCGAGTCGGCGTCCGAAATTTTGATATAAATAAAACTAGTATTTATAATATAACATCTAGTTATTTATTCAGTTACATTGTACATAGATCGTTTGAGTTGAAGTTTTGCATAGAAATTAAGTGAATGTGTACATGGATATATTAAGTACATTGTATACATTTGAATTATTGACATTATTGTTTTTTTTAATTATTAAAATTATTGTTATTTTTGTAATTATTAACATTATTATTATTAGAGTTTTATACTTAATGAATGTCAGGGATATTAGATTCAAATTTTGGAAGATGTAAGGGTAACAATTACTGGTATAACAAGGGGAATTTTATCCATTTATTTGAAAAATATGATGGCAATATGCTATACTATAAAACGAGGGATATAATATTAAAGCTATTTACTAGGCCTACTGTAGAGGAAATTTATCGTAGTTATGTGTTTTTATATAAATCATATATCATAATATTTTTATTCAGGGCAAAGTTGAGAAATTTATTTGAGGAATCTTTGACTTATCATTTTTTACTATTATGGTGTAATTTTTGAAAGATACTGAAATAAATGATCAATATTTTTATATTATTATTATGATTGGCAAAGCTACAGCCCTAGTTGGAAAAGCAGGATGCTATAAGCCCAGTGGCCCCAACTGGAAAACAGCTCAGTGAGGAAAGGAAACAACGAAAAATTAAATATTTAAGAACAGCAACAGCATCTAAATAAATATTTCAATATAAACTAAAAACTTGAACAAAACAAGAGAAATTAGATAGCATAATGTGCCCAAGTGTAACTTCATCAAATTGAATATTCAGCGTAACCAATCAAAGTAATGTATCTTAAGTATATTTTTTGACAAGAAATCATAAATACTTTTTCATCCTTATCCCGGCTATATGAAGCAGAATAAGGTTTTTTTTTTTTTTTTTTTTTTTTTTTTTTTTTTTTTTTTTTTTTTTTTTTTTTTTTTTGAAAATCACACATGATTTTGCACGGTACCTAGATGTATATAGATTATAAAAATTTTAGTGGTTTCCTGTATGATAAATTTGAAATAATTTTGAGCTGTGAAAGACTTGGCGGCATTGAAGAATATATTGATAGAGAAACACATGTTAAAAATAGAAGAGAATAGTTAAAGATATTGAAACTATGAGATTCAAGGGGTGGGTGGGGAGAAGTTTGTATGATTGTAAGATCAGCGGGAATAACGAACGAAAGGTAAATGATATATTAGTAGGAAAGACGCAGAATGGAGAAGAAATTAAGAATAAGAGGGATAGGTGTGAATCAGGCGAAGAAGAAGGAGCGTGAAAATGAGAGAGATGAGGGATTAACATTAGATAATAAACAAAAATAGAGGAAGGTGGAAGCTGAAGAGAGAAATTAACATAATTGCGTTGTGAAATCAAACGAAAAGAAAGAATCGTAAGAAATAGGGAGGAATTCGAGAGAGAGAGAGAGAGAGAGAGAGAGAGAGAGAGAGAGAGAGGAGAGAGAGAGAGAGAGAGAGAGAACAAGTTATAAAGAAGTTGTAATTAAGTCCTGGTCCCTAATCTCTGGTGAAAGCGAGGTTTTAAAAGTGTCACCTCCTTTCAGCATCTAGTCTGAAGACTGGGAAGAGAGAGAGAGAGAGATGAGAGAGAGAGAAGAGAGAGAGAGAGAGAGAGAGAGAGAGAGAGAGAGGAGAGATGAGAGAGAGAGAGAGAGAAGTATACTTAAGAAAGACGTCTTGGCATTGTCCTGATTAATGGAAAGGAGTTGGAGTTATAATGATTTGTTGAAAGCATTTGATATTAGGTAGTCTATAGAAAAGAGACGCTTATATATATTTATATATATATATTATATATATATAATATCTATATATATATATAATATATATTTATATATTATATATATATATATATATAATATATATATATATATATTATATATACACGTACTGTATATATATGTGTGTATATACAGTAAGTATATATGTATGTATATGTATAATATATATTTAAAAAAGGAGACTTAAATAACAGGGGGAAAAGAGGGAAAAGGTGTTCAGTATGTATGTAAGTATATATATTTATATTTATATTTATATCTATATCTATATCTATATCTATATTTAAAAGAAGACTAAATGACAGAGGGAACGGGAAAAGTTTATCAAAAAGATAATGAATAAGGTGTAGCTGGAATGTTTTTTTTTTTCTTTTCTTTAATTTGGTTTGTTGGGGAGCCACTTCTAGCTGGGCTTCCATTATCTGACCCTGGAACACAGTTTAACGAAAATGGATCAGACGAGTTTTCAAACTAGTTTTTCTGGCTAACGTCTTCTGAGGAAGTAGGATATGTACCGACATTTTTCTCTGCTAATGAAGAGAGAGAGAGAGAGAGAGAGAGAGAGAGGAGAGAGAGAGAGAGAGAGAGAGAGAGAGAGAGAGAGATTTTATATTACAATCAAAAGTATCTCCTTAGTATTTTGGGCAAACAAAATACACACAAGCTTATTAATGTATTTTGAATTTTTCATTTTAAAATTTAGTGTAAACTAATTTAATTTTTAGTTTCTAAACATGGAATGTATCAAAATTGAAAGCTATTATTATTATTATTAGTATTATTATTATTATTATTATTATGATTATTATTATTATTATTATTGAACTGAATAATTTGTTTATCTCCATTCAGTCGAAATCAAATTCTGTAAACTATAAATGCTGCCAGCTTCAGATTAAAAATGAAGTAAATGAATAAAGGAAAATAAGAAAGAAAAATGCTCTCTTCTTTTCGACGTAGGAGTTTCTGCAAAACCATAGAACAATGGCAGAGACTTTCCTGCTCGGAGAAGGCAAGTACTGAAGGGAGAGGGGAAAGATAATGGAAAGAATAAACATGAGATAATGGACATAGGGGGAGACTGGTAACTACGTATGGTTTGGAATGTTTACAGAGAAAATTTTAAACTAGGCATAATAGTGGTGCTAAAAACGATATGTCGGCTATACTACCTGTATAATACTGTTACTGGTAATCTTATTATTATTATTATTATTATTATTATTATTATTATTATTATTATTATTATTATTATTATTATTTATCTCGTGCTTATTCAAGGATACTTGCCTTACGCTTGTGGTAGTTTCGGTGAAGCCAGATGAAGCCGAAAAAGAAATAACTCCCTTCTGGTTTTATAACCTGGAGAGTGGGAAATAGATCCTTATATCAGTTAATGATAGAGATAGATTTCGAAATGATATTGATTGATAACCTAACGCAGGGGATGTGAGATATACAAAAGAATTTGAAATGAAGTGGATAGTCAATAAAATGGGATGCGGAGAGAGAGAGAGAGAGAGAGAGAGAGAGAGAGAGAGAGAGAGAGAAGAACTAAAGGGAAGAGGCTTGAATGATAAAAGAGAATCGAATAGGGAATTGCAGATAGGAATCAGTGAATAACTTAATTTCAAAGGGAAAGAGAATACTGAACTTGTAAAATGTAAGTAGATAAGTAGGATAAAAGATGTAATTTGCATAAGTAGAGATGCGGGGAAACTTGAAGATATTTTTTTTTTAGATGTATAGACAAAAATGCGAGTCATACCATTAACAGATGAATTTACATTACAAGGAAAAAAACATAAGTTCTGCTCACAGACATAAAACTTTATACGATGATAGTTTCACTTTTGAGACTTAATGTATTTTGTGACTACCAGTCTCTCCATTTGTCTGTGTAAAGATATTGCTATTAGGGTTTCTCCATTTGTAATAACGAGCAAGTATGAAATGTAAGAAGAAATAGAAAAGTTATAGGGTTATTGTGGCTACTGGAAAAATTGTTACGCGTTGATTTATATATATATATATATATATATACATATATATGTATATATATTTGTATATTTATGTGTTTATATATATATCTACACACACACATATATATATATATATATACAGTATATATATGAATATATATATATATATATATATGTATATATATATATATATTTATATATATATATATATATATATTTATATATATATATGTGTTTGTGTTTGTGTGTGTATGTATCTTTAACCAGTGGCAGAATTAATAGATAAACTCCAATTTCCTAAAACTTCGGTTTATCCAGTTCTTTTTACATTGGTCAACACTAAGGATTGTCATTCTTATACAGTCTTTATTTTTGGAAATCGAGAAGTTGATTGGTCGTGGCCATTACAAATATAATTATGTCGGGTGTATACGCCCACATACAGTATATACCATCAGCCATTGCTAGTCCACTGCAGGACAAAGGCCTCATACATGTCCTTCCACTGCTGTATTTTTATGGTCTTTCTATGACAGTTTACACCCACAAATTTATTTAGCTCGTCAATCCATCGCCTTCGCTATCTTCCTCTTTTTTGTTTGCAATCTCTAGTGACCCATTCTGTTATTCTTCTTGTCCATTGATTATATGTCATTCTCATTAAATGTCCTGCCCATGTCCTTTTCTTTTTCTTACCATTTAGAATATACTATATTTTAATCATCTCTCGTTACAACTCAAAGAGCTATGGGGAAGTACTCAAGAGTTTAACACTAACAGACGAAAATAGAGCAACACAATCTTTTATATATATATATATATATATATATGTGTATATATATATATATATATATAGGCTATGAGGAGAGATGATGAAAGCTCAAGATAGAGACGAAAGGCATTTTGCGTCAATAGGAGATATATATATATATATATATATATTTTATACATACAATATATATAATATATATTATATATATTATATATATAATATCTATATATGTATATATTATATAAATACACATTATATATATATGTATATATACTGTGTATATATGATATATATATATATATGTTATATATATAATATATATTAGATATATTGTATGTATAATATATATATATGTATATATACAGTAAATATATATGTGTATATATACAGTATATGTATATATATATATATATATATATGTATATATACAGTAAATATATATGTGTATATATATATATATATATACTGTCTGTTTGTTTATCTGCCATCAAGCATACATAGAGCACCAGTATTCAGAAATAAGCAAAGTAACAACCGATGAACTCGGGAGAGAAAGAGAAGTTGCTGGCGCTCATCTTCAAGAAATGACATCGTGCCCAAGTGTCGGGTATTTCGGCAGCATTATGAGCCATGAGGCTTGCTCAAACACCGCTTTTTGTTGTCGAGTGTGTACTTGCTTGTTTTCCATTTAGATTCTCTCTCTCTCTCTCTCTCTCTCTCTCTCTCTCTCTCTCTCGGAAGTAAATGAGGTATCCTCATTACACATAATCCTTTCTAGTAGGGTTTTCTCTTATCGTTAATATACAATTATAGCATCATAATACTCTCTCTCTCTCTCTCTCTCTCTCTCTCTCTCTCTCTCTCAAAAGCCATACTAGTATAGTTTTCTCTTATATGTACTACTATAGCAACGTTACGTACTCTCCCGTACATTTTGTCTCTTGTCGATGACGTTTGTTGTGACATAATATCATTTTTAATCTCTCTTTCTCATGCTTGAACACACGCGAAAGTTCCCTTTTTCTTCTCGCAAACTAATGGCTTTATTTTCCGACTATCTCACTTCACTCTCGCCACAGAATGAATAATGTAAAATTCGCTTAAACACTCGCATAACAAACTGCCCAAAGAAACAGCGTGTCACTCTGTCTGTCCAAATAGAAAGAAAATCAGCGTAATTTGTTTCTGGTGAGCTGGAACTGGATCCTTTGCACGTGGAATTTTTAGTTAGACGGTTTAAGCTGTTTAAGCCGTTTGTTCAGGTCTGTGTCCGAACGCTTATATATTGTATTTAGGAAAAAGAATCCAAGTTATATGAGTGACATGAATATGTACTGTATGTATGTACTTACACACACACACACACACACACACATATATATATATATATATTATATATATGCTGTTTATGAGCATGTACGTATGTGTTTTATCGCTCGTGTGTATGTGTGTGTATATATATATATATATATATTATATGTGTGTAAATGTATAACACACGCATATATATATATATATATGTGTGTGTCTATATATATATGTGTATATATATATACATATATATATAAATATATGTGTATATATATACATACACACATATATATATATATATATATATGTGTGTGTGTGTGTGTGTATACATACATGCATACATACATACATAAGTTAAAGTTTGAAATTAAATTTTATGAAACGGACTGAAACGTTAGTTTAGGTCTTCGTTCATCGAAAAAGGGTTGAGTATATACGTAAGAGTTATTTGAAATATATACTTTTAAACACATTGTAAAAATCCTTTAGATCTTTTTGTCAGTTTTTTTTTTTATACGATAAACTTTGTAATTTTCTTAATTTACGTTGAAAGTATTATATTTTACAACTTTGATAAATTGTATATGAGAATCACATTTACAGGGGCTGGGATTCGAACGTGTGCATCTGAATCGAAACTGAAATATACAGCTGATTGATCTATTTTGATAACAAGGGAGATATGATTGGATTTCGAAGTTGCCTTTACATTTCAGTTGTATTCAGGCGTTTAACTTGAAATCAAAATAAAGTCATCTTCACCATAATCTCAATTTTGTCACTATTATTACTTGCTTAACTACAATTCTAGCTAGAAAAGCAAGATGCTATAAGCCCAAGGGCTCCAACTGAAAAAATAGCCCAGTTAGGAAAGGAAATAAGGAAATAAATAAAATTAAAGAGAATTTATTAACAGTTAAAATAAAATATTTTAAGAATAGTAACAGCACTGAAATAAACCTTTAATAAATAAACCATAAAAAAAGAGGAAAAAAAAAAGATAGAATAGTGTGCTCGACTGTACCCTCAACCAAGAATACTCGACCTCAGGACAGTGGAAGACCATGGCATAGAGGCTATGGCACTACCCAAGAATAGAGAACAATGGTTTGATTTTGGTGTGTCCTCCTAGAAGAGCTGCTTACCATAGCTAAAGAGTCTTTTCTACCCTTACCAGGTGGAAAGAGGCCACTGAACAATTACAGTGCAATAGCTAACCCCTTGAGGGAAGGAGAATTGTTTGGTAATATCAGTGTTGTCAGGTGTATGAGAATAGAGGAGAATATGTAATGAATATGCCAGACTATTTGGTGTATGTGTAGGTTAAGGGAAAACACCCGTAACCAAAGAGAATGATCCAATGTAGTACTGTTTGGCCAATGAAAGGACCCAATAACTCTAGCGGTAGTATCTCGACGGGTGGCTGGTGCCCAGGCCAACTTCCTACCGATTACAAAGGAGTTTAAATGCTTCCATAAATCAAGCCCCAAATTGTTCTTTACACCGAAATCACTTTGGGGGTAATATACTCAGAGGAGGAATTATGTATATAGGATTTGAATCTATGCCTTTTGAATACGTACAGAACTAGAAGGTCGACTCATGTTTGAGATATACTCAATTTTTTTTAATGAGGTGCATTTGCACCGACTCGCAGCGGTGCCCTTTTAGGTCGGAAAAGTTTCCTACCATTTGATTGGTTAGAACTATCTTGTCTAACCAATCAGCGATCAGGAAACTTTTCCGAGCGAAAAGGGTACCTTTGCGAGTCCGTGCAAATCTGCCTTTCTAAAAAGAATTGACTATAGTATGTTCTTTCAAACTAGGATTTCAGCTTGGCTGTAATGACAATAATAATGATGATAATTGTGATGGTAATGATGATAGCATTAGAGGTGAAGTATCATGATAATTGTTTTTTTTCATGCTAAAAGCACACAAAAAATATAATTTTCATTCGGTGAAACTAGAAAATTAAGGGTTTTGAACTAATCGAAAAGCGTAATGAATTCCAAATGATTATATATATATATATATATATATATATATATATATATATATATATATATATATATATATATTATATATATATATTATTGTGTGTATGTTTTCAATGCCCTTTTCATAAACTGAGGCATATAAGCTAAGAAAAATATTCGTTTCTGACAGAACTACGAAAAGAAATTTCTTAGTAAAAAACAAAGCGAACCCAATAAAGAAGGGAAGTAGGAAAAAAAAAACAGGAACCCGTATTCATATTTTGTCCGGCAGAAATGGAATAAAACGTGCTATATGTTTGCAAGGGATTGTAAAAACATACTACCTTTTTCCAACTGAAGCGAATATGGTATGATGTTTTTTCGCTCAAGAAAAATTTTAGATTTTCATGTTTACAAATCACAAAATATATTTGTTTACGGTATATAGTGGTATGTAGAATTTTAAGGAACGTTTATGCTTTGTTTATGCTCGTTAGACAAATAGTATATAGCCTATACATACATACATACATACATACATACCTAGAACATTAACAACAACAACATGTCATGTCTGTGGTTTGTTAGTTTACATCACCACGCTGGCCAGCGCGGATTGGTGATGGTGGGAGATTTTCGTCTAATT
Organism: Palaemon carinicauda; assembly: GCF_036898095.1. Lineage (NCBI taxonomy): Eukaryota > Metazoa > Arthropoda > Malacostraca > Decapoda > Palaemonidae > Palaemon > Palaemon carinicauda. Next base: position 111,899,650 of record NC_090738.1, read on the forward strand.
GATCACAGTGTGGGTGTCCCTGATTAGACCATAACTTTGCTGATCATGGCAATAGGCAAAACCTTTCACCACGTTAAGGTATCTCCGCTCAGATATATATATATATATATATATATATATATATATATATATATATATATATATATATATATATATATATATATATATATATGGATAGAGTGAAGAAAGCTCTGGGTGATAGGAGGATAGATGTGAGAGAGGCAAAAGAGCGTGCTAGAAATAGGAATGAATGGCGAGCGATTGTGACGCAGTTCCGGTAGGCCCTGCTGCTTCCTCCGGTGCCTTAGATGACCGCGGAGGTAGCAGCAGTAGGGGATTCAGCATTATGAAGCTTCATCTGTGGTGGATAATGGGGGAGGGTGGGCTGTGGCACCCTAGCAGTACCAGCTAAACTCGGTTGAGTCCCTTGTCAGGCTGGGAGGAACGTAGAGAGTAGAGGTCCCCTTTTTGTTTTGTTTCATTTGTTGATGTCGGTTACCCCCCAAAATTGGGGGAAGTGCCTTGGTATATGTATGTATGTATGTGATATATGTTCGTGTTATATATACATGTATTTAGATAAATCATCTGGCAAGAAATTGTCAATGGAGACGCTTGTAGAAAATGTTGTTGTTCCTCTTGACACAAAAGACGTGAGAGCTTCAATATTAACACCTCGTGGTGCCATGCCACTGAAAGGAAAAAAGGCTTGAGGTATATTTGGTAAGAGCAACAGGATCCTAATTAGTAGGAATTGCTCCAATATTTTTAGATAACGATAATAAAGGACGACTGTAAGAACTGGAGTGGCATGTCGATACTCGTTACTCATTGGACTGCCAAAGTTGTGTGACAGAGGGCCTGATAGTGTGAATGCGGCAATAACTTAGGTTAGACATTTTTTCCTGGCGGCCCTCCCCTTGATAGGGGAAACTGACAGGTGAGGGGATAGAATATGATACATTGCAATGAATGGTTTTAAAGGAATTGTATACAAAGCCATGGGATTTACTTTGAATTTGATGTCCTGAATAAAGGTTTTGGAAATTTGTATAGCCGACCAAACTATAGATAGAAATTAGTTGATCATAGTAAAATGCTTAATGACGATATACTGTCTTATGATTTTTAATGAATTTCAATGTAGTTGGTAATGCAATGAATATTAATGATCGGGGGAGAACTGCAATGCGAATTCCCCCCAATTCTCTCCCTCTCTCTCTCTCTCTCTCTCTCTCTCTCTCTCTCTCTCTCTCTCTCTCTCTCATCTAACGACCTCTTCCTCATCTAATGACCCTCGTGCAAAACAATCTTCAGAGTCGTAAAGAAACAAAGTCTCGGAATATATTTTCTGCCAAAGTTTAGGTCGAGGAGGAGGAGGTGGAGGGAACTTCAGCTGGTCAATTTTCTCCTCACTGAAAATCCCGCTGCTAAGATTGAAGGTTGTAGATTAGGGTTTTTGAGCTCTGTTATCTTCGCTTATGATTGAAGTGTACCGCACGTATTTCATACACGCTCATACACTGTAATGCTATTGCTTTTTTTTTTTTTTTGGGGGGGGGGTCACTCCGGGGTCACCAATATGGCAAGTTCTGTGACAGATGCTAACAGAGAGGCAAAGTGAATGCAAGTAAAGTTCGTTTAACAAATAAAGAGCTTATATGCAACCAGTTGAGAGCAACAATGTCACAGAAATTCAAACAATCTGAAACATGCGATGGCAAGCTTGAACAGGTTGTTCTGTTATGAGAGAGAGAGAGAGAGAGAGAGAGAGAGAGAGAGAGAGAGAGAGAGAGAGAGAGAGATAAAAACAATGTCATTAGTGTGTGAGCGTGTATGAAACACGTGCTTTACGGAAGGTTCTGGATTAGTTGTGGGACTGCAGTCTTGTCATTTGTTGTAGGATTTATGCCGATGGAATTGTAATAATTTTTTTTGACGAGGTTATAGATTATTTTTATTATTATTATTATTGTTTTTGTTGTTGTTGTTGTTATTATTGTTGTTGTTGTTGTTTATTTATTTATTACTTTCAAGAAACACATTAGTTTTGAGTCTTCTTTAATTGCACAAAAATAGGCTTATTGAGAGTTTTAAGATTTTTGGTGATCAATCTATTCTGAAGAAGTGTTTTAATTCTTTCATTTTACCTCCTTTCGAGTATTGTTCTCCTGTCTGGTCTTCAGCTGCTGATTCTCATCTTAATTTGTTGGACAGAAACTTACGGTCTATTAAATTTCTTATTCCTGATCTAGATATTAATCTCTGGCACAGTCATTCAATTAGTTCGTTATGCAGGTTACATGAGATTTTTCATAATTCTGATCATTCTTTACATTCAGATCTTCCCTGACAGTTCCATCCTGTTCGTAATACATGGTATCCAGTTAATTCAAATAGTAAGGCCTTCTCCACCATGAGGCTCAATACTACTAGGTATTCTAGAAGTTTTATTTCAGCTGTAAAAAAGTTGTAGAATTATCTTCCTAATCGGGTAGATGAATCAGTAGAACTTCAAAAGTTCAAATTTGCAGCAAATGTTTTTATGTTGAACGGCCTGACATGTCTTTTAATAGTTTATGTATGAAATATCTGTTTTGATGTTTTTACTGTTTTTTTTTAAATATTTTATTATTTGTTAATTATCTCTCATATCGTTTATTTATTTCCTTATTTCCTTTCCTCACTGGGTTGTTTTCCCTGTTGAAGCCCTTTGGCTTGTAGCATTTTGCTTTTCCAACTATGGTTAATCTTAGCTAATAATAATAATAATAATAATAATAATAATAATAGTAATAATAATAATAATAATAATAATAATAATAATAACGATGATCATGATAATAATACAACCCTGGTTGTGAAAGCAGAATGCTACAAGAGTGACGAAAGAAAATAAGGAAAGAAATATACAACATTTAAGTAATAAATTAAAAATAGAAAAATATTTTAAAGATCAGCAATGACATTATAATAAACTAAAAAAAACGAAGCTTACGTCCATCTGTTCAACAGAAAACCATTTGTAAAAATTTTGAGCTTCTAATGTTTCACAGACTCAACTGCCCAATTAGAAAGATAATTCCTCAATTTGATTACAGCAGGAATAAAACTTCTAGAATACTGAGTAATAATGTGCCCGATGATGGAGAAAACATGTCAGAATTAACTGTATACCTAGCGCTTCGTACAGGATGGTACACTCTGTGATAGTCAGAATATGTAAAAGTCTTATGAAACATGCACAAAGAACTAACTGAACGATGGTGTCATTGATTAATAGCCAAATCAGGAATAAGAGATTTAATAGACCGCAAATTTCTATCCAACAAAACAAGACAGAAGAACAATACTTGAAACAAGGTAGAATGAACAAGTTAAAACATTTTCTCAGGATAGGCTGATCATCAAAAATAAGAATTTTTATATATGCCTTTCTTTTGTAAAATTAAAGAAACAGACCTAATGTGTTTCTCAAAAGTAATGTTTATCAATTGTGAATCCCACCAAGAATGTTAAATGTGTTGTATAAGTTAAAGGGATGTTGTCAATGCAAAGATATGGATGTTAAGCCACTGTCCTCGACCTACATACAATCATACATTGAGTTTTGTTAAGGTTTAACTTCATTCTTCTTAATTTACTTCACGCACCAGTGTTATCTACATCTCTATTAAGAGATTCAGCAACCATAGGCTTACATTCAGGAGATGGAATTGATGCAACGAGCCTGTTATCTAGCCCAGACAACATATGCGTATATAGTAAGAAAAGTAATGATTAAAGGTTATAGATTATAATTTAGATAAATTTAGTTATATAATTTATAATATAATTTAGATATGTCGAGAAAATGTGCTGGTAAAGACTAAATTAGATTAATCATGAAAATAATCAGGACAATGTAAATAAGGGCAGTCGTGTTGACGAAAAAATATTTTGAAATGGAAAATAAAATATTAAGGAGATAAATAAGCAGAGAACGTATAAATAATACTTAATGAATTATGATATCAAGATTAATGTTGTTTTAAAGATAAATGTCGTACTATAGTGGTATACATTTAATTATGAAGGTCATTAGCAATATTCATGAGTTGAAAAAAATAGGGGAAGCTTCTCTATATTAGCGTTGTACAATTATTATTATTATTATTATTATTATTATTATTATTATTATTATTATTATCAACAATTCTAGTTGGAAAAGCTGGATGCTAGAAGCCCAAGGGCTCCAACAAGGGAAATTAGCCCAGCGAGGAAAGGAAACAAGGAAATAAACTACAAGAAAAGGAATGAACACTTAAAAAAAGTATTTTAAGAACCATAACTACATTAGAATAGATTTTTCATATATAAACTATAAAAAATTGAAAAACAAGAGGATGAGAAATAAGATATTTATGAAAAATTGTATTTTATGTTTTAGATAT
>NC_090738.1:111909082-111919082 GCF_036898095.1 Palaemon carinicauda
ATCACAAGAGCAACATTGACTATTACTTCTACTTCCGTTGTTGTCTGGACAAAATGTCAGCGAAAACAGAGTGCTTTGATCCCAAGTTTTATATAATTTCCCATTGGTAAAGTAGTTCGCAATGTAGTTACTAATAGTATGTATGAAAATTTCATTATTCGAAGCACGATACGGTCATGATTACATAGCGTATAGCGTAAGGTTTTTTGTAAGCTGTTGATCAGCTTAACATCGTCAGGAGGGATCAGTAGGAAGTGAGAAGCACAAATTCAATTATTATTACTATTATTATTATTATTATTATTATTATTATTATTATTATTACTTGCCAAGCTACAACACTAGTTGGAAATGTAGATTGCTATAAGTCAGAGGGTTCCAACAGGGACAATTGCCCAGTGAGGAAAGGAAATAAGGAAACTACAAGAGAAGTAAGTAATTAACAATGGAGATAAAATATTTTAAGAACAGTAACAACTTTGAAATGATCTTTCATATATAAACTATAAAAACTTGAAGAAAAAAAAAAACAAGAGGAGGAGAAATAAGATAGAATAGTGTGTCCGAGTGTACCCTCAAGCAAGAGAACTCTACCCCAAGACAGTGAAAGACCATGGTACAGAGACTATGGCACTATCCAAGACCCGAGAAAATTGGTTTGATTTTGGAGTGTCGTTCTCCTGGAAGAGCTGCTTACCATAGCTAAAGTCTCTTCTACCCTTACCAAGAGGAAAGTGGCCACTGAACAATTACATTGTAGTAGTTGACCCCTTGAACGATGAAGAATTGTTTTGTAATCTCAGTGTTGTCAGGTGTATGAGGACAGAGGAGAATAAGTAAAGAATAAGCCAGACTATTCGGTGTGTGTGTAGGCAAAAGAAAATTGAGCCGTAACTAGATAGAAGGATACAATATAGTACTGCCTGGCCAGTAAAAGGACCCAATAACTCTCTAGCGGTAATATCGCAACGGGTGGCTGATGCCCTGGCCAACCTACTACCTAAAAATTATATATATATATATATATATATATATATATATATATATATATACATATATATATATATATATATATATATATATATATATATACATATATATATATATATATATATATATATATATATATATTATATATATAAATACATATATATATATATATATATATATATATATATATATATTTATATATAAATACATTATATATATATATATATATATATATATATATATATATATATATATATATATATATATATATGTGTGTGTGTGTGTGTGTGTGTGTGTGTGTATGTATGTATGAATTTATGCATATACATTCATCAGAATATTTTATTTTTGAACACAGAAGCAGTGCGTTTTATAATGAACAAACAATGATTCCCCATCTTCATTTGCTTTAGTGCTTGGAATTGTTTTTATGAAATCATTGTGTTCTGCTGATTCAAAACAAAATTGGCGGTTTTTAACACCCATCTCATTTTACTAGAGCATGAATTTCTGATACATTTATAGTGTTAAATATCAATGAGTAGAAAATACGACTTTTATTCCTTAAGATTAAAATATTTGCTTTAAAGTTAGTTGTTTATAAAAGAGGTGGTAAAATTTACCTCCATTTTTTAGGAATAATTACGGAACCTCTTTGCAGGACTAGGAGAGTGCTTAAAATAGTGTACATTCGTCGAAATATAAGAAAAACTGAAATCAGTGCTGGGAATGAATTAGACGCGCTCTCCCACCTATCCACTTCACGGAAGAGTAAGCCAATTTGTAATTCATAAGCCGGCTTCGAGTGCAGAGTGCTACTAAAAATATTGTGGAACTCACTCTCTTCTAATAATCAAGTATGTTAATTTCGTCCGCTAATTGCGTTTCGGATTTGGTAATTTTGGAAAGTGTGCGTCTCCTCCGCTCGGTAATTAGCTTTTAAAATGAAATACTCTTTCCAATGAGAACTCTGGTTCGATAGAGACGCCATTGATACCACATAATCAAAGTCCCCCTTAGTAGCTATAGTCTACTCAAGATGCTACCTGCGTTAACGTCGAGTTAGGGAGAGAAGGGCGTATATACCACTATCGTATACTGGAGGTTTTACACCTTACGCTTTTCGGAAAGTAGGTTCAGTATGGCTTGTTTCTCCTGCGCTACTTGGGATTCTTCAGTCTTCCCATCCTCCCCCGTCTTGGAAGGACTTGACCGCAAAGTCGATATCGCCGCTGAAAAACAGGTGATGACATAATGGAAAATTAATTTTACTAACGTAGTCAAGAAACAAGGATTGTGTAAGTAGAGCGAGGTTTTGATGGTGGTCTATCGTAAGAGATGAATTCGGATTTTGATTACAAGAAATTCTCTCTCTCTCTCTCTCTCTCTCTCTCTCTCTCTCTCTCTCTCTCTCTCTCTCTCTCTCTCTCTCTCTCTCTCTCTCGTATTTACAATGTATATATATACACATTTTATATATACATATATATATATATATATATATATATATATATATATATATATATATATATACATATATATATATATATGTATATATATATACAGTATATATATATATATATATATATATATATATATATATATATATATATATATATATATATATATATATATATATATATATACTGTATGTGTAGGTATATATAAATTCAATCTCTCTCTATCTAGTGCATACATACATACATACTTGCATACATATATACAGTATATATGTGTATGTATATATTTTTGTTGATTATATATATAATATATATATTAAATATATTTATGTTTATATATATAAATTCAAAATTAAACAATTTCCTTTAACAGTGGAATGCTCTTGAAAAACCATCTAGCCCCCTTTCGCATTCATACTTTTGACTGCTGAATCATGGATGATACCTTTATATAGAAAATTTAATTAACCGACGTATGTATGTATGTATACAGGGTTGACCTCTCTCTATACTCCTTTGTTTGTGTTATTTTTATGGTATTTAGGAAATATTTTGGGAGGAAGTTGCAGGCTATTACCACTGCGGGAGCCGTCTTCAGTAAATAGGTTGACTTGTATGTCATTCACGTTGGCAGAGAGAGAGAGAGAGAGAGAGAGAGAGAGAGAGAGAGAGAGAGAGTGTGTGTGTCATTCGGTAATTAGGTGGCTTTTCAGTATCAAAGGGGTTCACAACCCTGCGATAGGCGATTCTCTGTCTAGAGAAACTAGTCCAGTGGTTCCCAACCTGGGGGAAATTTCCCCTTGGGAGGAAATTTGAAGCTTCTAGGGGGGAAATAATTACACTACCTACTAACTAAAACAAGCGGAAAATGTCCACATAGTACGTGCGGCAATTTGTTATTAGCCATTCAATTGTGATATGATCATATCATTTCTCACTGACATGATATTCAAGGGGAGAATTGGAATATCATGCCCATTTCTGAGGCAGGCGAGTGGGTATTAGGGCTGGGCGGGGTATGAAGGGGGAAATCTGGATGGTTTAACTGGGTGCAAGGGGGAAATGACTGAAAAAAGATTGGGAACCACTGGACTAGTCGATAGAATACTAAGCATTTGATGAATCCGTGGGCAGCAAAAGTAGTACAGCTTACTACAAACAGTAGCAGTCATTTTCATTAACTTGCAGTCCGATTTGATAGATGAAGATTGAATGCTTTAGTAATTTTTTTGTTTTCTTTCTCTGGAGCCACCCACTGACAAGCAAAACGGTATATAGTGGACATGAATAATATATGAATAACCAGGAAAATACGAAAACCATTGTCTTCATTAGAAAAGTAAAACTTTTTTTTTTAACTGTCTTCTCAACCTAATGTACGGAAAAGATGTCCTCCTTTTTCTATTCCTCCTTCTCTTTCTCCTCCTCCTCCTCCTATTTATCCTTCTCTTTCTCCTCCTCCTCCCATTTCTCCTTCTCTTTCTCCTCCTTTTTATTTCTCCTCCTTCTCTTTTTCCTCCTCCTCCTTCTCTTTCACCTCCTCCTTCTCTTTCTCCTCCTCTTTATATTTCTCCTCCTCCTTCTCTTTTTATTTCTCCTCCTTCTCTTTTTATTTCTCCTCCTTCTCTTTCTCCTCCTATTTCTCCTTCTCTTTCTTCTCCTCTTTTGATTTCTCCTCCTCCTTCTCTTTTTATTTCTACCCCCCTTCTCTTTCTCCTCCTCCTACTATTTCTCCTATTTCTCCTCCTCTATATTTTGCGTCCTCTTTTTATTTCTCCTCCTCCTACTATTTCTCCTCTTTCTCCTCCTCTATATTTTGCGTCCTCTTTTTATTTCTCCTCCTCCTACTATTTCTCCTCTTTCTCCTCCTCTATATTTTGCCTCCTCTTTTTATTTCTCCTCCTCCTACTATTTCTCCTCTTTCTCCTCCTCTATATTTTGCCTCCTCTTTTTATTTCTCCTCCTTCTTTTTCTTTCTCCTCCTCCTCCTCCTCTTTCTCCTCCTCCTTTTTATTTCTCCTCCTCCTCCTTTTTATTTCTCCTCCTCCTCCTTTTTATTTCTCCTCCTCCTCTTTCTCCTCCTTCTCTGTCTCCTCCTCATCTGTTTAAAATTCACCAATTGGAGGTGCCAGAACAATTAACAGTGAGATTAAATTCTCGAAAACATTTTTTCAGTCTTCGTCGGTATTTATACATTTTGTATTCAAGAGATATCTGGAGGCTGAGGCGCCGTTGAATTCATTATGAATTCTATACTTTGTCATTATTCAGGATTTGCTAATTATGAATTTTATATTGCTAATTATTTTTCTTCTCAAAACTGATTAGCTGCTCAATTGAACAATATCTTTTGATATTGGAACTGAATAATTAAATTGTTAATTAAATTTTCTTTTTATATTGATACATATTTTTAAGTATATTTTCATTCCTGATTTGCCTAATTTTTACATTTTGGCGGAACTTTTGTGATATTTGAATTTTACATGGCTGAAATATTGTTATTTTTAGATTTTTTAGTTGCCCACTACTCTTTATTGTATAGTTTAAGATTTCAAAAGTACATTACTGATAAATATTTAATGATTAAATTAATATTTCTTATCCAGAAGACATTGTCCACCATTCTTTTCTTTACTTTAAACCCATTTCACGTTTTTATGGATCTTGATTTTCAATGTATGTCATTAATGTTATTTTTTTGGAATCCTATTTGTGAAGAGACTATCATTGTCGTAATGATACTCTTAATTGTTTTGTTCTTGTATTGTCATTTTTTTTTTAAATTTTCATTCAATGTTCAATTGTTCATTATAGAAAGCAAAGTTATTCTTCATTATAAACTAAAAATAATTTATATTCAATAGAAAGTTTATATTTATATTCTCATAGAAACAACTCTTATACACTTATATAATCATTGAAACTCATCTACATTCTTATTGAAGGCTATTTTATTCCATGTATTCTTATAAGACGAAACAATTATACACTTCTATAAAGAAATCTACATTTGTAAAAGTTGATACATTTAGATTCGTATAGAAGAATTCATACATAGACTTAGAATGCTCACCATCCACACATATGAAAAGAAGTGAAACTTTACTTTATAAAAATTACGAGTATTCTATATGAATAAAGAAAGACTACCGGGTATTTTGATCTTGCAAAGATAATTCAACTATTCAACGAACCCATAAATTGCAGTCCAGTCTGCATTCCATCCTGTAGATTCTTTAGGAAGTAAAAATCTTTTTCTACGCTTGTATAGAAAGTAAAACCCATTCCAGACGTCTTTGCTACGGTAAAAAGCAAGAGAGCCTGAATAGCCTATGCGGGAAATGCATTGACATGCGGGCTTGCGCGCACACTAAGCCGAAAAAAATCATTTCTGGAAGTTTTGTTACTTTCACCCGTTCCTGTTTCTCGACACAGCCCGTGATTTTTTTTTTTTGGTTTAAGCACTTTTGAAACAATGAAATCTATGAGGAGATTTGTATTTAAAAAGGGTAAAGCCTTGGATATTGTATTTTAGAGGGAATAAAAAAGTTAGGATACCGTGAAATAGCACTTAATGGAAAGTAACGTAAGCAAAATGAAAAGAAATTTAACCTTAAAAAGTAAACAAGAAAAAATATAAGAGATAACAAAGCAAAAGATACATAGCATACACTAAATAACAGCAGGAAAGAATAACAACATAAAAGATATAACATTATTTCCATGTTCCTGTCACTAAAAGTTCATCGATCATATGTAATGCACTTGTGAAGTTGCTATTGCACCCAGTGGGGGATTCTACATGAGGAAATCACATTTTTATATGTAAAACTATTGTTATTAGTGATGTATTGCAGTAAAATGACGAAAAGTTGAATCGCAAGATACGTAAAGCAAGAAAGACAGCAGGCTGTGTATGAATGGTTGGGAATAGGGTTGAATTGTCTATTGACTAGAAGGTTGCAATGCTTCAAAGGATTGGTGTACCAACTCTCCTTTATGGAAGTAAAGCTTGGATGTTACCGCAAATAAAATAAAATATTAAATGTGTTAAGATGAATATTTTCACAGTACATGTGACATGCGATGAATTGCTGGGGGTGAGGTGTGGAAGAGTAAAAAGTTTGCCAACGTCTTTAAGGTAGCTTAGCTATTTGGAAAATTGGACGGTAATAGGTTAGTGGAGAGAGTGTGTCATTCAGAAGATGCAACTTGGCTCTTAATGATATTAATGATATGAGGCGGAAAAGAAATTAGGAAAATAGAAATGCAAGAAAGGGTTTGATAGATGATGTGAAAGACTTATTGGAAAGAAAGTTCTTAACATTGAGGGAATCACAAGAGAAAGTTCAAGATTTAGGCTATGTGAATGGTGTAGTTTATGTATGAGGTTTGACGCACTGCTGTTGAGCTTGTTATGTAAACCTTCAAGGCATACACCACGTGAATTATGTAGTACATGTATAAGGTTTGACGCACTGCTGTTGAGCTTATGTTAACGTTGAAGGTATAGGCTATGTGAATTATGTAGTACTAGTGGAACCCGTGTAAATTAAACGAAATGATATTTTCAACACTAATTATCTTGTTCCTAGCTTATAAATGTTTGATTAAAATGTCCCGAGATTAATTTTATAATCTAGGTTATGGAAATTGATAGAACTCAATTTTTTGTCTAATATTTAAAAAAAGTCAGGTGCTAAAGACAAAATTGGGAAAACTATGTAAGATGTGCTTTGGTTAAATAATCAAAGTTTAATGTGAATTTGGAAGAGTATACCATGAAATTATTTCCGTTTTCTTTAAAGCGTGACACACAATGAATAACACACACGCTATCGTATTAATATATAGACTAGCGGAACCCGAGTAAATTACACGAAATGATATTTTCAATACTAATTATCTTGTTTCTAACCTATACATGTTTGAATAAAATGTCCCGAGATTAATTTTATAATCTAGGTTATGGAAATTGATGAAACTCAATTTTTTGTTTAATATTTAAAAAAAGTCAGGTGCTAAAGAGAAAATTGGGAAAACTATATAAGATGGGCTTTGGTTAAGTAATCAAAGTCGAATGTGAATTTGTAAGAGTATACCATGAAAATATTTCCGTTTTCTTTAAAGCATGAATTTGTAAGAGTATACCATGAAATTATTTCCGTTTTCTTTAAAGCGTGAATTTGTAAGAGTATACCATAAAATTATTTCCGTTTTCTTTAAAGCATGACACACGATATAAATAACACACGCTATCGTATTAATATATAGAAGATATGCATGAGGTTTGACGCCCTGTTGTTGAGCTTATGTAAATTTATGAAGCGGCTAATGTAAGATGTTTTGGTGAACAGCGGTTCATTTGAGATTAGTTAATGTATGACTGTCAGTGACGGTTGTATTTTTTCTCTGGATTTAATTGTGTAATGTTGATTTCTCTCTCTCCCTCTCTCTCTCTCTCTCTCTCTCTCTCTGTATGTATATATATATATATATATATATATATATATATATATATATATATATATATATATATACATACAGAGAGAGAGAGAGAGAGAGAGAGAGAGAGAGAGACGTTGGGAATTTGATTAGATTATAAAATTTGGCTATGCAACAAATATCATCTAAGACAAGAATGTAAGAATGTAAAACGAGTTTGCTGAAAAATAGCCGTGCATAGATGATGATAGACGTTACGGAGAAATAACCCCGTAATGAGGAAGAGGCAACCCATCTAAATGACTTATCGCTTCACGCAAGCCGCTGCTAACTGCCGCTTTTCTCCTGTCTTGCAAAAAGTAAAATGACTTCCTCTGACCCAGTGGCAAGTCTCATCTCTCCGCCGTTTCCTCTCTCTATCGCTTTTAGTCTAATTGTCTTGTCTGACTATTTATCTTTTCTTATATATATATATATATATATATATATATATTTATATATATATGTGTGTGTGTGTGTGTGTGTGTATGTATGTATATATATATATTTATATATATATATATATATATATATATATATATATATATATATATAATATATATGTATAATATATACATGTATATACATATGAATAAATTTGTTTGTATAATATATACATGTGTATACATAAAAGTAATATTTATGTTTATATGTTGTATATATATACATATATATATATATATATATATATATATATATATATATATATATATATATATATATATATATATATATACATTCATACACACATACGCTTATATGCATACTATATGTATGTGTATGCAAATAAATTTGTATATAATATATATAATACATATATATATGTGTAAAAGAAAGCAAACTGAACAATTTTTTTGTAATTAGAAAGTTTTTTGTTTTAAAATTTTTCAAAGCCTCTTCCTTTTTTTCATTTTACCTCAAGTGAACATCAATTTGTTCTACCTTTTTTTTTTATCTTTATATAAAGTAATTGAGAGGATTACCATGTCTATCCCTCCGGCCTTTTTTCATTAAATGTTCCGGCAAAGGTTTTTTTTATCGAGCTTTTTATACTTTTATTTAAAAGAAAAATTTTTTCGCTTTTTTTATTGTTTTTTTTTTTTTCATCTAGCCTGTCATAAACTTAATTAGCGAATTTTTATTGCATTTCCAAAGGTATTTCATTAAGAAAAATACTAGCTGATAGTGGTGGGGACAATTTTAATTTTCGATCCATCGGCCATTAATATATAAAATGTTACTTTGAGGACATATATGTTGACCTACATATCCACCCTTTTTATGCAAAACATATAACAACAAAGCAGGATATGAATTTATACGACGATTGCCATTAATGTTGTAACACTAATTTGATAATGAAATTATAAGTCAATCATCAATCTTAATGCAACGTAATTGATCACGTTCTAGAATCAGAAGATTAATTAACATCAAGTTTTGTGATTGATTGATTGATTGATCTAATATTGGGTTGTAAACAGACTTCGCGAAAGTTTCGTCAGTCCTCTGTCGGATGATTTCCAATGAATGTCAGACGCAAAAATGGAACACAGTCAGTCGCCTGATCAGGAAAGGTGAATGCCATTGAGTTTGTTCACTAATTGGGTGGGTGACCACAAATGAAAACCACATGTTAGGGGTGATTGAGCTACTTATATTTTATTTCGTTTGAACTGGGTGAATTGGAATAGAATTATTCTCTTTTCTGGAAACCTCAATTATAATTAAGGGGCGTAGCTTGAACGTTTTGAATGGAAAGGAGGGAGGTTCGACTGGTAGTTATTCTGGAGTTCAAACTTTGCACGGGAAAGTTTTTTTTTATTATCACAGTCTATTCGTGTTAATTCAGTACTTGATAGTGTGCTTAATGAGATAGGCCTAAATAATTGCGATCTTTTGAACCAGTATGACAAGGTGCTTGTTAAGACTGAAAGCTTCAGAAGTTTTGCAAATTTTTTTGGATTGATGTTGACCATTGCAGTGTGTATTTAGCATTAGAGTGACTTTTCGCATAGCAATGCGCGCAAATGCAAACAAATATTGTTTTGCTATTTGGTTTT
>NC_090738.1:111924082-111926582 GCF_036898095.1 Palaemon carinicauda
AATGATTAATATGTATACATACATACATACATACATACATATATATATTTATATATATATATATATATATATATATATATATATATATATATATATATATATATATATATATATATATATGATATATGTAGTAGAGTTTTTTTTTAATATAACAATACAAAATGTTAAATGATTAAGAAAGTGAGATTGTAAGGCAACAGGATGTTCTTAAACGAAGTTTTTATCTCGCTCAAAGGTGTTTTACCATCTCATCTAGCCTAAGGAAATAGGACAAAGACCGTTCAAAGTGTTTGTTTGTTTGGCCGTTTATAGATATATCCTGAAAAGTTATTGACGAATTTCGATAAAATATTGTGGATGAATTCCGTTTGAATCAAGAAGTAGTTGATAGTTTTTAAAGATCGATATTAGACTATTGAGAAATTCATAGAATTATTATTATTTTTTTTTTTTTTTTTTTTTTTTTTTTTTTTGTAATGGGGATCATATGCGTTTTTTTCACTATTACATTTCTCACACGTAAAAATATAAGCTATGTACTATGGAAGTTCCTATATTGCAATGTCTACGATGGAAAAATAATGTTTTTTCAGTTGTAATATATATTGATTTTGCTCATCCAATTAACTGGTCGATTTCTCAATGAACTGACCACACCCGGGAAGTGGAGTGAACTAGTTTTTACTCTTAAAAAGAAGTTTGTATAGCTCTCTCTCTCTCTCTCTCTCTCCTCTCTCTCTCTCTCTCTCTCTCTCTCTCTCTCTCTCTCTCTCTCTTTCTAATGATAAAGGAGTGGATTAGATTCGTGTTTTTCAGTCGGCCGATGATGATAGAAGGTGAGGTTACATGAGATAGAGAAAAATAACAGGCGACAGTGATCAATGATCCGCCAAAATGTAAAACACTTGAGATTTAACAACAGAAGGATTCGGCCAATTATTCCCCACCTCCATCAAGTTGAAGACATTTATTAACTTTTTAAGTTTCTCCTTTTTTTTTTTTTTTTTTTTTTTTTTTTTGAGCTCATAATTGGGGTCTTTTATTCAAGCTGTGCACTGTTGGTTTTAAAGGTTTAAAGATCACTCATAAATAGTAGAGACAAGGGACAGTGACATTGCCCTATCAAGCAGGACAATGTCATAGGGACTCAACTTACATCATATGATCAGCGGCCAAGGCCCCTCTTCACCCAAGCTAGGACCAGGGAGGGTTAGGGAATGTCTGCTGATGACTCAGCAGGTATCTGCTGATGACTCACCAGGTAGACGTGTATTCTCACCCCAAACCCCTCCCCAACCCTAGCTCACAAGGATGGTGAGGCTGCAGCCACTAAAGGAACTAACGAGTTTGAGCGGGACTCGAACCCCAGTCTGGCGATCACCAGGCAGAGACGTTGCCAATAGGCTACAATCCCCCTACAACAATCTTTAAAAAGATGAAACGTTTTGATGTTTTCATATATATATCTATATATATATATATATATATATATATATATATATATATATATATATATATATATATATATATATATACATATGTATATATATACATATGTATATATACATCTCTCTCTCTCTCTCTCTCTCTCTCTCTCTCTCTCTCTCTCTCCTCTCTCTCTCTCTCTCTCTCTCTCTCTCTCTCTCTTGTGATTTCGACATCAAAACTTTAGCAGGGAGATCATAGACATCGAAACTTTAATATGTTCGAGAGTTTTAATTGGTTTAAATCGTACCGGGTGTTCATTTTATTTTTGGATGGGTTACAAGTTTTAATTACGATGTTGCAGTAGCCTCGAAAATCTCGCTAATAAAAGATATTGTTCCTCCTTCGATATGAAATGATTAATATATATATATATATATATATATATATATATATATATATATATATATATATATATATATACATCTTCATCACCATCAGCTGTTACTAGTCCACTGCAGAAGAAATTCCTCAAGCATGTCCTTCCACTTGCGTCTGTTATGGTCTTTCTATTCCATTTCACATCCTCAAACTTTTTTAGTTCGTCAATCCATCGTCTATTCTTCCTTCCCCTGCTGCTTTTGTAATCTCTAGGCACCCATTCTGTTATTCATAATGTCCATCTATTATCTGTCATTCTCATTATATGTTCTGCCCATGTCCATATCTTTTTCTTAAATGTTAGAATAACCTCTACTTTAGTTTACTCTCGTATCTCTGTTGCTCTTTTTCTGTCTCTTACTGTTATTCATATCATTATTCTTAGAATTGTAACTAACTTATATTCTAAGGCATTAGTAAGGCTCCAATTATCTGCTAGTATCATCTGATTAGATACTTATCTTCTTAAAGAAAGTAGCATTTTAATTTTCATAATCTCCCATTTTGTTTACAAAAAGCTCTCCATCCCTTGCTTATCCTTCTTTTAATTTCAGTCTCGTGTCCTGGGGAAACACTGCCTCTCTTAAATACGTAAAGAATATAATTATTTAGGTAGGATATATATATATATATA
>NC_090738.1:111941582-111944082 GCF_036898095.1 Palaemon carinicauda
TAAAATTTAATCGCACGGAAACTGCTGTTACACACAGGAAAGTGAATAAAGGGGGACATCGTTTTACTGAGTAGGATAATGATTAGGATATATTTGAAAGGCTAATGTGATTGCAGTAAATATTTAAGAAGTATAGCAATTATTTTTTAGCTATGTATGCAGGTGAAATACAATTGCATTATGTCATTTGGTCAACTCTGCAGGAAGTGGAATAACAGACTAAAAATAAATTGAAGATTAGCTTTAGAGGTAAGAAGAGGATGGAGAGCATAACTCCAAGTTCGTTTTGACGTCCCTCAAAACTTTTTTTCATTTTAAGCTTAAATACGTGTGACTTTAACTTAGATTCTAAAGGTTGTTCTGTTGTATTATTTGTGAGGGATTTTGTATCACTAGTTTTACGCTATTTAATGTTTCGAAGTAATTTGAGATTATATTCAAATAATCTTCCTCTTCATTATTCTTTAGTTTATGTTCATATTGGGACTTTGCAGTTGCCTTGGCACTGTTCAACATTTGTACATCATATGTCATTTTTATTATTAAAAGATTTTGGGTGATATTTTTATTTTATAATTTAAAAAAAAAAAATTAATATGTTCAAATTCTAAATGGCTGAATCCACTTTGCTAATATAGCAGTAGTAGGATACCCCTTTGTCTAGAAATTTTTTGTCCTATTTCCCAAATGCTGTGTGTTTAGACAAGGAAAATATATCCTTTCTTGTGGATGTACCGTCATTTGTATGTAATTTTATCCGGATATTAATGTAAATTTCACTGGCATATTCGCAAAATTTGGGTAATAAGAGTTTTAATGATAATGATAAAGAAGCTAATAATTATAATAATAGTTATACCCTTACATCTCAACGTATAAAATCCTTTCACTCAATGCCAAAATATAGACACGAATTCGCCTCATGAAAAAATTAACTTGAAATCTCATTAAATCCGTTCCCAAATGAATTAAAAAACTCAAGCTTTATCTGTGAAGACATTGCTTTAAAGACCAATCTCTCTCTCTCTCTCCTGCACCACCTCTCCCTCGCCTCCTCCCAAGAGAGACAATTTCCCGAAGGAGAAGAGATATCCCTCAGGAAGAAAGGATCCTCTCAAGCAGAAACCCTCATCATGACGCTGTACAATCCCTCGTCTTGAAGGCGATCTCAACACCTTGTAATTGTTGCGCGTTTGAAGGAAGGTCGAGGAGAGCGGTGAGCGTCTTGAGGCTTTGAGGTTTTATCAGTTGAGAGAGAGAGAGAGAGAGAGAGAGAGAGAGAGAGAGAGAGAGAGAGAGAGAGAGAGAGAGAGAGAGAGAGAAAAAAAGTGGGTGCCACTTTACGCTCGAATAGTTATTTGCCTCTCTGAAAGAAGTAATTATTATATTGAAGATACACTCATGTTTGCATGTATATGCAGGATATGTATAGTATATATAAATGTGATTATATATGTATTTATGAGTCCCTTTTTGAGTGAGGATACTTTAAGGTGGTGAAGAGGTATGTGTATTGACAAGCTCAGCAAAGCTTTACTATTCAGGGTGACCCATACTAGGTTGGTTTGCTGTGAGCGATCAGACAAAAGTATCCCACCATCACTAATCACCAGTTGGCCAGCATGGTGATGAAAACTGCCAAACCCAAGACATGACTAAGGACAAGTTTGATGCTTTTGTTCTGTAGTGGACTAGTTCGGCTTCATTTGTTGTTGTTGTACCTATACTTATATATGTATGTATATATGTTTGTATAACACTAGTAGTTTACACCAGATATTTATAAATATTCGTGATAGTCGCAATGCCTTTATAACTACACATTTTGGATACGCTTATCGCCACTAGTCTTGAATCTATGTAGAAAATAAATAGCATGTCACTTTTTGGGCGGAACTTGAAATTCACAGACGTGAGGTTAGAAGGAGACTGCCCTACACGTTATGACGTTTAACCTCTCACATGTGGGTTCGAATCCTACTAGGGATTCAAACCTTCCAGTTATAGGAGTATCCAAAATGTGTGAATAAGTCGATAAGATGGATCATTTAGATAATTAAAATGTACAGGCACACACACACACGCATATATATATATATATATATATATATATATATATATATATACATGTATGTATTTATATATTTATATATGTATTTATATATTTATATATAAATTATATATATATATATATATATATATATATATATATATATATATATATATAAATATATATCTGTATTTACACACACATATATATACATATATATATATATATATATATATATATATATATATATATATATATATATATATATATTTTATATATATATATTGTTTGTCATCAGGCTACTTCCAATAACGGGAGTGACTTCATAGAAAAATAACAACAGCCATGGGTACATTTATCCTTCAACTTCTGAATCATATATTCGACATACACACTTTTCTCCCTCCAATAAAGGAGAGTTGATTTAACAATTCATTACGTACCCTCTTT
>NC_090738.1:111956582-111986582 GCF_036898095.1 Palaemon carinicauda
TCCGTTATAACCATCTTCCATTGCGAAATAGAAACGACAATGTGAATGAAGAATATTTCCATTAATTTTTACCCTTTAATTGATAGTGTCTAGTGAACAACGAGAATGGTTGATAGATAGGTGGATACAGATATATTAACACATTATATCTAATGGAAGCGTTTTGATGATAATTTTGCCTTTACTGTAACAACTTCTTGTCTGATCATTCCATGGATGGGTGGCCACCCATAGACAAGATGCTTTTAGTCATAAGATTCATGAATATCTGTAGGGGTAGACAATACATTCCGATAGAAGATTGTATGAAATGGAACAATATTTTACGCAGCCCCTTTATGGGGAAAAAGGAATAAGAAAATAGAAATAGAATGAATTAATCCGATAGAAATAGAATACGTTGAACTGATATAAATAGAATACACTGAAGCGATAGAAATGGAATGCATTGCACCGATAGAAATATGTGTTGAAACGCCATCCTGGGTTGAACTGTCCTAGAATGGATTGTCTTTTGACCCCCCCCACCAGTCGGCGAGGTCAACACAGACCTGACGTCAGAGAGGAATAGCGACAAATTGTTATCACTTGTCCCCCATCTCCTCTCCTTTCCTCTCTCTCTCTGGATAATGGTGATTGCGTATGAACAGGAGTGGGAGGTGGGAGGAAGACAGTAATGTTGGTAATGGCATAATGGAGTATGGCATTGGCGGAATATGGATGATAATGTCTCTATTTATGGATAGAAGGATGTGTGTCTGAGATTTAGACCATGTTTCCTTTACGTGTAACATGAGTGGTTGGGCATGTGTAGAACCTATTTGCTAATAGTGGATATTTGCACACATACATTCAAACACTTATTATTATTATTATTATTATTATTATTATTATTATTATTATATACTGTATATATATATATATATATATATATATATATATATATATATATATATATATATATATATATATATATGTATATATGTACATATATGTATATATACTGTATATACATATAATATATAATATATATATATATATATATATATATATATATATATATATATATATATGTATATATGTATATATATATATATATTAATTATAATGTGCTGATTTATGTATATATTTGTAAATAAGTATATATGTATATATACTCATATTTTTCAGGGGCTTCTCCTACCCTTATACTTACTTAAACTTAGCAACATTTTAAGTTAGAGGAAAAGAATTATATTAATATTGCGTAATGGGGAAGCATATTTATATTTAGTTTTATTTTAAAATAAAATTAGATATAAAATTACTATCCGTAAAATCAAGAAAATTGCAATATTCCTCTATTTAAGTAAAATTCTGATATTCAAGATTTAAAGTTATCGGTCGCCTTACCTCTCAATTTGACCTAGTTGCTGAACCTGATTGAAAATGCGTAATGTTGAACCTGTCAGGCAAAAAAAAAAAAAAAAAAAAAAAAAATAAATAAATAAAACCATCCCAAATTTTACGTTAAAAAAAATAAATAATTAAACCATCCCAAATTTTACGTAAGAGTTGATCTGTCCACGCGATCAGTTTGTACATGGCAGTGATAGGAATTCCCCTTTTCGATGTTGGATGTGTTTTTCCAAGCGTGTTGTGTATAAACTACATAATATGCTTGTATACAAGAACCCCCCCCCCCCCACCACCTTTCCCGTCTCTAACCATTCAGATGGGTACATAGGTTACTCATTTCATTTCATGGCATAAACAGCATAGACTAGACTCGATCATACTCTTTTCATGCTGTCACATATCCGGCAAACAACCTAGATATACAAGTATGTAGGTTTTCGATGATTTTGATTACTATTGATATTAATAATAATTTGAAAAATTTTATATAATAAGACGCAACCCAAACGTTATAGGTTTTTTTTTATGCTTACCGACGATAGTCAATGGTGATAAATTTGGAATTACTTGGCCATCTCTTTTCCTCCAATGATTTCTCTGTACACAAGGACACACCATGGTGTTGAACCTCTCGTATATAACTGTAACCTTTGAGAGTAAGTTTATGATATATTCGAATTTGAGATTTTATTCATACATCAAAGTTTGTTTGAGATAGGGTCGAGTAGAAGTTCAATTATCATATTACGCATAACCCTTTATTGATTTTGTATTGTTAGGTAATGATATTGTAGTGCTTTTATTTATTCGATATTAGATAATATATATATATATATATATATATATATATATATATATATATATATATATATATATATATATATATATGTATATATATATATATGTGAATTAATATATATATATATATATATATATATATATATATATATATATATATATATATATATATATATATGTGTGTGTGTGTGTGTGTGTGTGTGTGTGTGTGTGTGTGTGTGTGTGTGTGTGTGTGTACAGTATATCAATTATATTACATCGATGAATTATGTATTTTACTCTTCATTGTCATGCCATCTCTGCCAAGTTTTGAAAATTTCCTCCTACACCTATTTTTCTCAGCTCTCAACTTGTTATCCTTCAGTTGAAGTTTCCCTTTCTTTCTTTGAGGTAGAATCTCTCTCTTTTTCCTAGTAAACCATTGAGTGATATATGAAACTAGTTTTGGAAATGTTATGATCTTTGACGACGTTTTCCGATTTATTTATTGCCAGATTCAAATGAAGACATAAGATTTTTTGCCCCTCCCATTGGCCTCTCCTTTTTAAAGAGATTAACTATAACACTATTTTATGGCTGAGAGAAGTAGACAAGAGATGACCCAGAGTCGTAAGAATTCAACCATAAATGACAAAATTGTCGCTAACTATCCAGAGAAATTGCTATCTTCAGCATGGGTCTGAATTCTTATCAAAGGACGATTGACTGTCTAGCTGACAAGTTTTATAGTTGACATATGGCAACCTGGATTGAAGGAGTGATTGATTGATAAAGATATATATGAATTAACGGGGTTGTATTGAAAAATTAATTGAAAATTTGAGTGAATGGTAAATGAGTTAGATACATAGTGATTGACGCATAGAAAAATACATTAGGAATATTGTGTGACTGGCTAGGGACAAGCTGAATTTTGTGAAGGAACAATTGGAAGATTTGAAAAGGTGGTCAAAAGATGAAATGACTTACAGGTAGCAAGGTTGATTGAAAGATTGATTGTCATAATGAAAGTGTATCAAGACTGACTAACTGTATGGTGATAAGACTGGTAGAAAGATTGAGTGAGTGGAAGATAATACTATTGTAGAAATGGACTTAGGAAAAAATTGGTCTGCATATGGAAAATGGGGGCCGGCTAATGCAGCGATTAACAATGTGAAATACACAAGACAAGACATATTGACTGGCAGATATTGGAAGACGTGGACGGTAAAACTGGGTGAATGTGTGACACTTGTACCGATAAAATAAAAGACGGAGCACCAGCCAATCAGAGACTAGAGGATTTCGACACTTCAGTCGTATTAAGTCCTGCAAAGATTCATTCTGCTCTTTCCAAGCTTCCGCGTCACTTGCTTATGCTTTAATTAGAAGGGGTTCTTCCAGAAAGAGGTTTAACGATGCAGGATGAGAAAGAGAGAGAGAGAGAGAGAGAGAGAGAGAGAGAGAGAGAGAGAGAGAGAGAGAGAGAGAGGACGAATATTGAGAGGTGGTGGGTGAATTGTGTTTTAGTTGAAAAATATTATTATTGTTATGATGATGTAAAAATGCAAATCTTTAAGAGCAGCACCAATGAAAAGATCCGTATTATTATTATTATTATTATTATTATTATTATTATTATTATTTAAGTAATATTTGGTAAAAGCCAACCTTTTGCTTATAATAAACGTAATTCTAGTTGCCTGCATGAAAACATTTAATTCGTGAAGTCACTGAATTTAATTTTTTAACGTTGCAAGATTCATTAACGAAGTATGTCTAGGGGAGAGAAAAACATTCTGGGCAAAGAAGCTTTAGAAATAGATATGTCAAGTTTCACATTATAAGTATTCAAGTGTATGAGCTATGTTGTACGAACAAGGTGCATTAATACAACATTGCATATGGTGCTGTAGACTCTGAAACTGGCATAATTTATACGTTTATAATACAGGAAAATACTGCGTTAATGATTACCATACATATGACAGATGAGGCTAATGACATTAACAATTGGGTTTTAGAGTTAAGTCTTGGTAATGACTATTGCAATTAATGTTATGATGATCATTAATATTACTGATAGTTTCATAATTTTTTCATTACTTTAAAATTATCTTCTAAGTTATTGCAAAATCCACAACATTTATGTCTCGTAATTTCTCGCAAATCGAGTATGATTAGAATTTCCTTCCCTCAAACGTTACATCGCGAAGGGATTATTACAGGAGACTTCAGGTGGGGATAATGAGAGAGAGAGAGAGAGAGAGAGAGAGAGAGAGAGAGAGAGAGAGAGAGAGAGAGAGAGAGAGAGAGAGAGAGAGAGAGAGAGAGAGAGAGTAGTTTGAGAATGAGATTATACTAATTTCTCTTGAAATGATTGCTAATGCTTGACGTTTAGTTTCTTGGAAGAGCGGTGGGAAGTGAAGTCGAAATAATCATTTGATAATGAGGCAGGATTTGAATGTTCAGTTAATATTAAGATATATATATTTTTTTTATAGCAAAATGGACGTTTCAGTTTAGGTAACCTATTAATATTTGCTTATGTGAATATAGTCCCATATTTACATATATTGGGCGTGTACTGTGTGTAAAATTATAAACAAATATATGTATATACGGTATATATACATTATATATACTGTATATACTGTATATATCTATACATATATATATATATATATATATATATATATATATATATATATATATATATATATGTATATGTATAATATCTATATCGCCCTTATTTAATAAAGAGCAAGTGTCTGACTGCACACACACATATTATATATATATATATATATATATATACATATATATATGTATATATATGTATATATATATATATATATATATATATATATATATATATATATATATATATATATATATACACAATATATATATATATAGGTAGTAGGATTTTTGAGGGTACCAGCCACCCGTGGAGATACTACCGCTAGAGAGTTATGGGGTCTTCTGACAGGCCAGACAGTACTACAATACATTGGATCCTTCTCTCTGGTTACGGTTCATTTTCCCCTTTGCCAACACACATACACTGAATAGTCTGGCGTATTCTTTTCATATTCTCCTGTCCTCATACACCTGACAATACAAATTACCAAACAATTCTTTTTGACACAAGGGGTTAACTATTGCACTATAATTGTTCAGTGGCCACTTTCCTCTCTCTTGGTAAGTGTAGAAGAGACTCTTTAGCTATGATAAGGAGCTCTTCTAGGAGAAGGACACTCCAAAATCAAATCATTGTTCTCTGGTCTTGGTTAGTGCCATAGCTCTGTACCATGGTCTTTCACTGTCTTGGGTTAGAGTTCTCTTGCTTGAGGGTACAATCGGGCACACCATTCTATCATATTTCTCTTCCTCTGGTTTTGTTTAAGTTTTTCTTATAGTTTATATATGAGATATTTATTTCAAAGTTGTTACTCTTAAAATATATTATTTTCCTTTTTTCCTTTCATCACTGGGCTATTTTCCCTGTTGGAGTCACTGGGTTCAAGTTGTAGCATCCTGCTTTCTATATATATATCTAGATATTTTGAAGTCATATTTGACTGCTCGGGTGCACTAGTATGTATTTAATATAGGTATGTATTTTATATATACCGAACACACACACACACACACACACACACATATATATATATATATATATATATATATATATATATATATATATATATATATATATATACACACTGTATATACATACATGTTTTCCGAGAGGTTAGAATTATTTTTAGAAATTAGAATATTAGTGACATAATTATATATCAGCGAGCAAATACACAAGATATCCCTCTGGAGCAAAAGGAAAGATATTAAGGGGCATCTGATTTAAAGTATAAAGTGTGAGGTAATAAGAAGTAGAATAGCCTTTCATTTTGGAAACTAATTGAGTTTAAAGTGCTATCATTTTCATGCATGAATAGGGCCTGATGGTGTGCTTCCCTTCGCCCGCCCCTCTCTTTGCATTCCAGATCAGAACGAAGTAAATGGGGTGGTGGAATTCATATCTGCTTTATCAGCCTGTCATTTTGTGTGGCAGGAAACTTTTGGATATTATATCCATATATTAAAAGTTTGGTTGCTTTTATTTTATGACATGTAAAATAATTATTTAATTTATATATATTTATCTATCTATTTATCTCTATCTATCTATCTATCTATCTATCTATATATATATATATATATATATATATGTATATATCTATCTATCTATCTATCTATCTATATATATATATATATATATATATATATATATATATATATATATATATATATATATATAATATAAATATCCCTTTCTGAGTGGGGATACCTTAGCGTGGTGAAAGAATTTATTTCGCCATGATCAGCAAAGCTCTACTACTGTAAGTCAGGGCTACCCATATTAGGTTGGTTTGCCGTGTGCGTTTAGACTAAAGTCTCCCATCATCATCATTCCGCATTGGTCTGTTAGGCGATGAAAATGTCCAAACCTCAGACATGACTAAGGATATATCTGAGGCCTTTGTCCTGTAGGGGACTATAAACAGCTGCATTTGCTATTGTTCTTGTTGTGGCTGTATACACACATATATATGTATATATACTTATATATATATATATATATATATATATATATATATATATAAAATATATATATATATATATATATATATATATACATGTATTTATATACACATGTATATATATGTATATATATATATATATATATATATATATATATATATATATATATATATATATATATATATATATATATTATTGGTGTTGAAAATATGGTATAATTACAAGTTGATTATAAGAGTTAATTAGCTTTACTATCGTTATTGCTGTGATTGACATTTTTTTTTCAATATATCCTATTTTCACAATTCCTCTGCCAACTTATCCTCCTCACAAAAAATGCATCACCTCTTCCATCTTCTACTCCTGCCATATAACAATCTCCCTGACCTACTATCCTTCGTCAGGTTAGGGAGACGGTCTCTGCGTCGTGGACTGGTTGTGAGTGACCGGACCAAGACCTCTCTGTGCGAAAAGGTCAGACTCATGCTGGAAAGTCGCATGTTGGGTCATGATCATCCTCTCGTGCCCTTCTGAGAACGGGGTTCAGGAAAGGTCGTGTTCTTTTGTGTGATCTTTTACGAGTCTTTGTTGATGTGAGGATTTCGTGAGAGAAGAAAAAAAGATTGAAGTAATTGAGTATTCACATGTGCATACTTTTTGTTTACATACATATATTCGGTATACTATATATATATATATATATATATATATATATATATATATATATATATATATATATATATATATATATAAATATATATATATGTTCCTATAATTGCAGGTTGTAGGTTAGCCAGGGCACCAGCCACCCGTTGAGATATTACCGCTAGAGTGTTATGGGGTCCTTTGACTGGCCAGACAATAGTACATTGGATCCTGTTCTCTGGTTACGGTTCATTTTCTGTTTGCCTAACACACACACCGAATAGTTTGGCCTATTCCTTACACATCCTCTTCTCTTCTCATGCACATGACAACGAAGATTACCAAACAATTCTTCTTACTGCACTGTAATTGTACAGTGGCCACTTTTCTCTTGTAAGGGTAGAAGAGACTCTTTAGCTACTGTAAGCAGCTCTTCTAGGAGAAGGACACTCCAAAATCAAACCATTGTTCTCTTATCTTGGATAGTGCCATAGCCTCTGTACCATGGTCTTCCACTGTCTTGGGTTAGAGTTCTCTTGCTTGAGGGTACACTTGGGCACACTATCCTATCTTATTTCTCTTCCTTTTATTTTGTTGAAGATTTTATAGTTTACGTAGGAGATATTTATTTTAATCTCGTTGCTCTTCTTAAAATATTTAATTTTTCTTTGTTTCCTTTCCTCACTGAGCTATTTTCCCTGTTGGAGCCCCTGGGCTTATAGCATACTGCTTTTCCAATTAGGGTTGTAGCTTAGCAAGTAATGATAGTAATGATAATAATCGAAGTGAAGTTTGAGGTAGAAAAAGTCAGGAGGAGAGTGACTGGTTTATAATGGCTTCATGGCTGTTCAATATCCCAATGAATGGAAACGATGTAAGAAATTATAGGAGGAACAATAGGTTTAGGTATAAAGTTGTGCGTAAAATGAGCCATGAATGTGAAATGGAATGGTTTGCGTAGTAAAAGTAGTAAAAGGATTGTAAAATGTTTGCCAAAATAGAAAAATTTAGATTAAATAGGATCAATAGTATGAACATGAATGTAAATGAGAAATAGGAAGATGGAGTGATTTAATGTTCACATTAATTGTAAAATAACGGAATTGATTGATGCATATAAGTATCTGGGATCATACCAAAATGAAAGAATTCTATTCAACGTTTTAGGTGGAGCAAGAAAATAATTGAATATTTTCAAATCATTGATTGTTTATAGAAGTCAGTATGGAAATGTATGAAGAAATTGTATAACCAACACTCCTCTGTGGGAATGAGAATGAACTATAGGTGTTCAATTTGGTGTAACAAGAATTGATCAGGTTAGAAATGTGAGGATGGTATAAGTAGTAAGAAGGAAAGCAGAGTGGAAGTTGTAGGAGGTTGGATGAGAGAGGACTAATAACGGTTGGCATATAAGAAACTGTAATATTGTGTGCAAGGTAGAGGTGAATGTATCGACGTTTAGATGACCTGCTGACGAGTCTGCTGTGTAATGTTTGAAGCTAATAACTTTGTGCAAGTCAGCCGCTAAAGGATCAATCGCGTTGGGACTGATATGTTGTTGTTTTTTGAGCCACCCATGTCGAGGAATACTTCTTTCGCAGTCATATTATGTGTGTATAAATACATATATATTATATATATACATATATATATATATACATATATATATATATATATATATATATATATATATATATATATATATATATATATATATATATATATATATGTATATATATACTGTATATATATATATGGATTAATATCAACACAATATATATATGTGTGTGTGTTCATACATGAAACACCTCTTTCTGGTAATTATTTTTTATGTTTACTTACCTCGCTAATGATGCCGTTTATGTTTGAGGGGAATCCATGGGTGAACTTGTGTTAAATGATATAATGCAACAAGAGAGGGGAAAGGATTAATGAAAAGCTCATATTTCCGTTAACTTTGATAGAAAAGAATTGGGAGTTTTTCCCTTATAAATTCTGAAGTTTAGTTATTTAAAAATGTCCAAGTCACAGGTAAGTCCTTAAGCGGATAATTACGATATTAAAACTACATCGCAATAATAGAAAGGATAATTTGTTGCCATAGAATTGTGTAAACTGTAAAATTAAAACTTTTTCAAGAATACAGTTGGTAAGAATTACTGAGGATTAATATTACCCTTCAGTTACATAATAAAATTACCCGTAATATTATAAATTAAATACAGGATTAAAGAGAATATTCTTTAAAGTTACACTTACAAGGGACCATATTTCTTTGTAAAGGATAGACGTAGATTATTCTTTTTATCTCAGATTTATGGGGAAAATCGTTATTAAACTTTGGAGAAGAGCAGTTAATCTTCCTTTATAAAGTGGAGAAATAACCGAACCTTTCGGAGAATTATTAACTTGTAAAAAAACAAAATTTGAAGCCTGTAGGAGAGAGAGAGCAGAATATTATTTTTAGTTTTTCTTCTTTTATTTTTGTAATTCGTTAGAGTTAAACGATATTCTTTTATGTAATTGCGTTGGAATATACATCCGCTTTTTATTTCTTAGACAGCATTTTTCTTAGTTGATACACAATAATAAATAGTACTTTTTATCAATTCATATATAGGTAATTGAAGATTAGAATTAATATTTCTGCATTTGTAAGTAATTTTGTAGAAGTATTTATGGTTCTTTTTATACGTAGTTATAAATGAGTATTTATATTATCCACGAATTTTATCTTTGTTCAAATTATACATATGTGAATGATATGTATTGTTTATGCATATATTTTCAGGTGTTAAAGATCGTGATAGTTGTAATGCTGATATATAATGTAAAATGCGTCAGAAATTTATAGGGCGTTACAGAAGAAAGAAAACCTGTTTAAAAGTAGGGGCAATGGGATAAAAAGAAAAAAATGAAAATACGATTTCTTTTAAAACACAATATTGACGTCAAGGAAATAAGAGTGAAAACTCTCCATTGATATTGAATGGCCTTTGATACTTATCCTTGTATTCTATGGAAGGTTCTATTTCAAATGATCGACATTTGAGGCTTGCCCTTTTCTGTCCAAGGTTGATTTCCCATTGATTAACCTATGGGACTTTTTCTTTCATTCCGGGGACTCATGCTTTAAAAGTGAAAGGCCTTTGAAGGTTCTCCTAATGTATGGAAGCTTACTTTACAAATGAAAGGGTTTTAAGACGTGTTCTTCCAGTTTATTGGAAGCTTGCTTGTCCCTGGAAGCATGGTTCACATGCGAATAGGTGGAGGCCCTTTCATTCTCTTGAGGCTTCCTTCATAATTAAGAGGCATTTGAGGCTTGTCCTTCTATTCCGTGGAAGCTAGTTTTCCCAGTGCCTTGACTTACAAGGTTTCCCCCATTTATTTTATTGTAGTTTTTAATTTCAAACGAATGGTCTTTGGTGATTGAACTCCTATTTAATGGAAATTTTCTTTTCAAGTGAATGACCTTGGAGATTTGTCCACCTCGGTTCAATTCAAGTTTCACAAGTAAATGGCTTTTGAGGTTTATCAAATTTTATTGAAGGTTTATTGTTCAGCATTTGACATATGGTGTTTACACTTCGTTTCCGTGTAAGTATATTTTACAAGTTAATTACCTGTGGTGTACGGCCTTCTATTAAGTTGAAATCTACTTCATAAGCAAGAGCCATTTGAAGCTTCTCATATTCCATAAAAGCTTCCTATGAGTGATTGACCTTTGAAACCTGTTCTTTGTTCTCTGTGGAAGCCTATTTTTCAAGTAAGTTTACTTGGAGGGTTTGCCTTCTATTCCATGTTAACTTGAATTTCAAATGAATGGGCTTTTGGGGCTTGACCTTCTATTCCCGGAAGGAGTAATGAAAATTGTCCTTATTCATTCTATGCAACTGATAAGTGAACGGCTCTTGAGGCTTGTCCTGTTAATCAGAAGAATCTTTTTTTCCATTTATTTGTCCTGAGGCTGGTCGGTCTATCTGTTGAGGATTTATTTTCTACTAAACAGTCGCTGAAGCCCCTCTTTTTCCATGATTTTTTTTTCTTTTTTTAACAGTGATTTGATCTTGAGTCATATCCTAATTAAGGGAATCATGCTTTTCCAGCGATTTGCGTTTGATATTTGTTTTTCTCTTCGCGAAGCTTACTTTGCCAGTGAATAGTATTTATGTTTGTCCCACTTAAAAGTGCATTCGATTAATATTAATAGTTGTTTGTTTTTCCTTATATTCAAAGTAAGGGAATTAAAGTTTTGAATAATGTAAAAATTAGAAAGCTGATATCGTATTAAGATTTAAGCTGTCTGCATTTTACCTCAACCCTCCTGAAATATGATGACTTACATAATGACTTATGTAAGTATCATTTGAAGTGAGGATTCCTTTCTTATTTCTTGGAATTCAGCATCCCTCGAGATTTTAACGCTTTAGTCTCATAAGAACATGCTGTATGTTAATGGCTGTAAGCTGATGTTTATAAGTAAGTTTACATATCATGTTCATTTGTCCTTAGGGAGGCTAAAGCGATAGCGGCCAATCAAGGAATAATACGTGGCTATTAACACTTTTGTAATGTTAATGAAGTCTTTGTTTCATCATTTTTTTAGTAAGTTTATCGTTATTTTCTCTTTATGTCTTGAAAACATATTATTCTGTCATTTGAAATGTTCATGTTATGTTCGCTTGGTTATGTTAATCATTTGTTCTAATTATTCATTTTGATTAGGAAGCCAATTATTCGTTTCCGTGGTCGTATCATTCTCCTGAAATAGATATATCAGTTTTTGAGGATAAAATTATCCTTTAAGGTATTTATGTCGAAAGTTATCTTACACCTTGGGTATATAGGCTATTGTGAAACAATTTTTATTCTTTGTTTTTATTTATCATTTGTCATAATTATATCATGACTATTAGAATATTTTTCCTCTTAGAGAATTTTGATTTATCTTTGGTGTATCTTTTTTGTTATGAAAGTTGCAGTTTTCCGTGTCCGTGTATGGGGTTATTGTTTGATATAGACATATTTTATCAAATACTCCACATTTTCTCCTAGAGTATCAAAATAAGGTGTATCTGTTGTTAAGAGAAAAGAAATTAATAATTTTTCTCCATTGATAGACATTTCTGCCCTCATTGCTTTGTCATTTAGGGCCTAACAATGATATGTCGATTCTCTCATCATTTTTTTTACCTTTTTCTTCTGTCTATACGTCTATTTTATACTCATATGTTCATATATGTCCATCGATCTCATTTTATCACATATGTATAGATATCTGTGATCATAATAGCTTGTAATTATAAAAATATTTGTACGACTTTAAGTTATCGGATTTTAATGCTCTACAAGTCTGAAGTTATTCTGACAGTAATATTTCTTTAATTAATGTCATATATATAATTATTATGTCTGTATGTGTCTCCAAAACTTTCCTTACATCTTGATAAGTTATGTTGTCATGGAGTTGAGGATGCTTTTGGGTATAGCAGAATTGCAAAACCGAATAAAACCATTTAGAGCTGTGTTAAGAGATAAAAGGTTTAGTGAACGAAAAACGAGATACTTTTAGGTGCAGGTGTATGATAAAAGAGGAGATCAGGTGCAGATAAGAAATTGGAATAAATGGGTAGGCGAGGATGAAGTGTGTGGGAAGGTGTCAGAGACAGGATGAACAGAAACTTCAGGAGGATACCTTATCGTGGTGAAGGGGTTTGTGTATTGCCATGGTCTGCAAACCTATACTAGTCAGGGCTACCCATACTAGGTTGGTTTGCTGTGAGATCAAACTAAAGTCACCATCCATCACTAATCCGCTTTAGCTAGTGTGGTGATGAAAATGGTCAAATCCCAGACATAACTAAGACATGTCTGAGGCCTTTGTCTTGCAGTGTTTGTGTATGTGCTTTCGTGTACGCACGGTTTTTTTTTATATAAAACCTAGTAACTGAAATAAAAAAAAAGCCAGAACCTATTATTTTCCATAAAGGATGCGTACCTCTAAATTTTCATTTTTATAATATAAATGTAAATTTATTGGATATAGATTTAATGGAAATCTACTTTTCATTAGGTTTGTTTATCGTCGAAGGTCTTTTGTTATTCCTTATGGATGTAATTCATTGTATTGGAAGGCATCTTCGTCTTTTGTTTGTAGATTTGGTACTTTGATAAAGGTATTCTTTATTTTAAGAAGAAACTTTTTACATTCAGAAAATTTCTTATATTGTTGGGGCTTCTCTTATTTGTTTTATGGTTGTCATTTTTATTGTTTTACTTACTGGTATCATCACTATAATTTTATCAACGTTATTATTGTCAGTATTATTATGAATATTATTACTGTTACTCTTATCCCGTATAAAATTGTTGTCGATGTCGTCATCCTATCCTTACCTTGGATCTCATTACTATTAACGTCATCGTTAACGTTATATATAATTTTTGATAATACCATATTTATTCATGGTGGTATTATCAGTAATAGCTGTCTAATTTATTATTGACATCATGCCCTTATCAAAATTCTAGTCATTATTATTATTATTATTATTATTATTACTATTATTATTATTATTATTATTATTATTATTATTATTATTAATGATAATAATAATAATATGATGATAATAATAATAATAATAATAATAATAATAATAATAATAATAATAATAATAATAATAATAATAATAATAAGGGAGCGAATCCACATTGATATGTTTGTATAATGTATTAGAAATAAATATACAGGGTTGTGGTGGCCGGTGTGGTAACGTCCTTGACTGTTGAACGCCATCAGCCATTGCTTAGCCCTCCTTGGTCCTAGCTTGTGTGAACAGAGGGCTTTTGTGCTAATCATTTGTATATATGGTCAGTCTCTAGGGCATTGTCCTGCTTGATAGGTCAATGACAGTGTCCCTTGCCTCTGCCATTCATGAGCGGATTTTAAACATTTAAAGTCAGCTTTCGATAACCTACTCGAATCCCATTTTCAAAAGGAGAATCGAGCAGGTTTTATTTTATCTTTTTATACATATTACAGAAATATTAATAGGGTAATTTGCTCCCTTATTATTACTCATGCTATTATGATTGATTTATGATAATATTACAGCAACTTTAAGCGAAATATAATACATTCGCTTCTCGACGTCTAATGGCACTTAATTAAGCTTTGATTTTCCCACGAGCAGAGTGATTTTCCTTTTAACGAAGTGTCTTCATTGTGAAGGATAATCTTGAATGATGTGCGCTTTCATCATGAAGGTTCATTTAGTGGAAGAAAAGGGTTCGCCATTGCTCTCACTGGAAGCTCTCCTTTGCTGAAGTGGGGAGCCACAGGAATTAAACTCAAAGGAATAATTTTTACTGTTGTTTATACCATTTTGTTTATTTTTTAAATTAAGGAATATTTTTTTTCTGTTGTTTTTACTACTTGGTTTATTTTGTAAATTAAGGAATTTTTGTTTTATTTTTTTACTAGGTTTATTTTGTAAATTAAGGAATATTTTTTACTGTTATTTTTACTAGGTTTATTTTGTAAATTAAGGTATATTTTCTTCTGTTAGCGTTTCTGGATTTATTTTAAGGCAATTAATTATATTAGTTTTACTTTGCTCTGACTTCGCAATTTTTTCCATGCCATTTTCCACATAATTCTTATTTTATATTTTTTGTTATATTTTTTTTTTTTAGCTTTCATGGTTGAGAATTTTAGCTTTTAGAAGTTAATAAAGCCCATTATGATAATGATGATAAAAGCAATGTTATTAATAACAAGGATTGGAGTTATTAATAACAAGGATTGGAAGAGACAATATAAACTGAAGCATCAAATAGGGGATGAAACAAAGTCACAAAGTAAAGATAAAAAGTGACAACAGCAGTATCAACAAGAATATTAATATTGCAGCACTTACAGATAGAAAAAAAAAAGATTACAGAAAAGATCCACACAGAAGAAGAGAATCAGTTGCATGAACGTAATTGCTAATTATAATAAGTACTTTGGAAGATCAAAACCTCATTTACAGTATTTTAAGAACGTCACATAACAAATATATGGATTTAATCCAATTACTATCGCATTATCATAATGGCTTTCACGGTAATCTACTGAGTAATAATTTCTCTCTCTCTCTCTCTCTCTCTCTCTCTCTCTCTCTCTCTCTCTCTCTCTCTCTCTCTCTCTCTCTCTCTCTCTCCCCCGAAGTTTTATACCTGATATAATTCATGGTTTAGTTGAAGTGGAGACATTAAGCGCAACTTAATCTTCTAGGAGGGAAATGTTATTCTGTTATAATCTTTCTTAACATTTTGTCTTTCATTTTCTCTATAAAAACGTCGCCTCATTTTCTCATACGCTTTAAGACAAACATTCTTTTTTATTCTATCTATTATAGGGATTTTGTTATCGTGTTCTCTTACCTTTATCGCTGTATAAAAACCTTTCTTTTCTTCTATTCTAAATTCTACAAAAAGTTGTTCTTGTCTCAGAATTTTCCTCGTTAAGATTATTACTTTGTTTTGTAAATCTGCTTTCTGGGAAAGCATTGTTTTTCTTATTATGTCTTTAGCATTACAAATTCAGTTCTCATAACTGAGTCATACACACATGTGTATATGTGTATATATATGTATACACACACACACACATATATATATATATATATATATATATATATATATATATACATATGTGTGTGTGTGTGCGTGTGAATGATATATATATGTATATATACTGTATATATACTGTGTATATATATATATATATATATATATATATATATATATATATATATATATATATATATATATATATATATTTATATATTTACTTTATTTTATCAAAAACCAAAACAGCAAATAAATTCATTATAATATGAAGCCGAAGTGCAGCGAGTTATCATAACAGAGAGACTTATGTATAGATTTTGCTAAGAGAGACGGGTTAGTATCGTGATTGAATAATAAGCGGGCTTTAGAATGGCTTTTCTTTTTTTCATTTGGTTGTTTTCTTTAAATATATATTCTATTACTTTTCAGCGCTGTGTTTATTTATTCGTCGTTTTATATGTTCATATTGAGTGACGCGCAATTATCTTTCTAAGGGTATTTAATCCAGTAACGAAAATCCGAAACTTTTGAGGACTTCGTAAGTAGAAGAATTTCCATGAATTATCCCAACCATGTTTGTTTTCTTGAATGTTAGATTATTTTTAGAAGTGATTTGGTTGGTTCACGGAAGCGTGAATTTTGATAGCTGATTCTGTTAAGTATTTGTTTTCTATTAATTGTATTTATACTCTTTAAGCGGATGAATATGTCATCGAATATATCATCGAATATGTCATCGAATTATAGATTTTTAGTGTCGAATAATTTTTACGCGTTTTTCTGTGGAAGATCAAAGATAAATAAATTTATATATATATCATGTATATATATGTATGTATGTATATGATATAAATATATTTTATATATATACAGCATATATATAAATATAAATTTATATATTTATTTATAGAAAGAAAGATAGTTAGATATACTCATTCATATTATGATGAGATTGGTTCCATTTGCATCGCTTGCCAGCTAGATTTTAAAGATGCTTGGTTCAAAGGAATTATTTGATGCCTCTGCGGGTCGTTGGGTCCTCATGGGAAGGCGAAGTCAAAGGTAGAAGTTCATTAATTACCTCTGCCTGTGAGTTGGAAGGAGATTATACTTGTAATGATCATATGTTTGTGTGTTAGTTGGATAGTTCAAGAACAGTGGGCTGGATCTTGATGAAACTTGGGAGAAACCAGCACAGAATAGAGGCTTTGTTGCGATGAGAATCATCTTACCCATTGGAAGGAGATTGGGATTAATTGACTTATTAAATGTTCAATTATTATGACAGTGTTTATTGTTAATTTTCATTCAGGTTTTACTAAATGAGATTACCGTGCTCATTAAGCTTTTGGTGTTTATATTTATAAGATAAACATATTAACACCAGTTCTGAAATTAAATATAAAATACGATAACAATTAATAATTGATTTCTCTTTTCACCATTGTTAGAGAAGGGCAGTTGAATGTCTACGCCGTAATGTCGTCGGCTTATGAGGGAAGAAAATAAATTGTGAAATAAGACAAAAATTAAATACTGGTAACTTTCCTTTGGGAAATCACAGCCAAAGACATTAAAGCTGGGATACACCTGTCTTTGCCATGGAAATCATCATGGTAGTCCCATGGGAACCCCTGGAAAGTCAAGGAGAGTTAGAGAAGATACAGAGAAAAGTTGTTGTTATATTGTTCGTGTTTTTAAGTCACGCACATTCTCAGAACATGAGACCCCCCCCCCCCACCCTCTCTCTCATGTGTTAAGAGTCACAGTGTAGGGAGGTTTGGGGGGGGGGGCGGTGAGGGTTTTAACACTAATGACAAGCCTTCTGTGTTGGGTTAAGAGGCGGTCCGTGTTTTACAAGTTTTCTGAACCGGGGGTTTCATTCATGA
Source organism: Palaemon carinicauda (assembly GCF_036898095.1). NCBI lineage: Eukaryota > Metazoa > Arthropoda > Malacostraca > Decapoda > Palaemonidae > Palaemon > Palaemon carinicauda. The sequence goes on from NC_090738.1 coordinate 111,974,522, forward strand.
TTCAGCCGTTTGAAGTATGAAAATGGCAATTCTGTTGTTTTCTATTCATGAGAGACAGACTTTGTTAGGGGGAAAGGCTTCACCGTGAAACACACACACGCTAGCATGTCTTGTTTTAAATTTAAAGGACACCCTCTGCATCGAAGGACGAGTTGGATTGGAAAGACTTATCCGGATATCATAGCAATAAAATTGGTTTAAAGGGTCCCCCATGAATGGAAGAAGCAAGGGACAGTGACAATGCCACAGCAGGACAATGCTCTAGAGACACCATAAACACATATGATCAGCGCTATCGCCCCCCTCTACACCGAACTTAGGACCAGGGGAAGGCCTGGCAGTGGCTGCTGATGGCTCAGCATGTAGACCTGTACGCTTCTCCGATCCCCCGCTCCTTAGTTCACAAGGATGGTAAGGCTGTAGACACTACAAGAAACTAACGAGTTTGAACGTGACTCGAACCTCGGTCCATCAGATATCCAAAGAGGGACGTTCCCATCAGGCTAATGTTTATTATATGCCGGAATGTATTCCCTGCTTTGCTTAGTCTCCTTAATTTAGGCATAGCAAAATCCCTGTACCGCTGGATTTTTAACTCCCATACAAACAAAGAGGAAGGCACAATATTTGATCATGTAATTCATGTTTATACAAGTAAGCACAACAACAAAGACTTGCATGGAGAGATCGGTCGAATGGCTGTTCTATGGAGATCACCGCAATGATCGCAGTACATTGAATTTAATCTGAAAATAGGAAATAAATAAAAGTCAAGAGAAAAATATAAAAGATATTGGTGGTCGCTCGTTGTTAGGGACGTTTCAGAAATGATTTTTTATGAAAGCTGACGGGCCGGAACACAAGGTCAGAGGAGAGAGAGAAGAGAGAGAGGAGAGAGGAGTTGAGTGGTGTCGTACCAGAAAGTGACCTGAGAATACAATGGTCATCCAATATTCCCGTACTCTTGAACCATAATGGATGTATTTTGAAACGGCTCTCTCTCTCTCTCTCTCTCTCTCATCTCTCCTCTCCTCTCCTCTCTCTCCTCTTCTCTCTCTCTCTCTCCCCTTTTTACAATTCAAGAATTCAAAATGTTCATGAGATTCTCTCTCTCGTCTCTCTCTCCCCTTTTACAATTCAAGAATTCAAAATGTTCATGAGATTCTCTCTCTCTCGTCTCTCTCTCTCTCTCTCTCTCTCTCTCTCTCTCTCTCTCTCTCTCTCTCTCTCTCTCTCTCTCTCTCTCTCATTTTACAATTCAAGAATTCAAAATGATCATGATGAGATTCTCTCTCTCTCTCTCTCTCTCTCTCTCTCTCTCTCTCTCTCTCTCTCTCTCTCTCTCTCTCTCTCATTTTTACAATTAAAAGAATTCAAAATGATCATGATGAGATTCTCTCTCTCTCTCTCTCCTCTCTCTCTCTCTCTCGTCTCTCTCTCTCTCCTTCCTCTCTCTCTCTCTCTCTCTCCTCATTTTACAATTAAAGAATTCAAAATGATCATGATGAGATTCTCTCCTCTCTCTCTCTCCTCTCTCTCTCTCTCTCTCTCTCTCTCTCTCCTCTCTCTCTCTCTCTCTCTCTCTCTCTCTCTCTCTTTTACAATTAAAGAATTCAAAATGATCATGATGAGATTCTCTCTCTCTCTCTCTCTCTCCTCTCTCCTCTCTCTCTCTCTCTCTCTCTCTCTCTCTCTCTCTCTCTCATTTTACTATTAAAGAATTCAAAATGATCATGATGAGATTCTCTCTCTCTCTCTCTCTCTCTCTCTCTCTCTCTCTCTCTCTCTCTCTCTCTCTCTCTCTCTCTCTCATTTAAAATTAAAGAATTGAAAATGATCATGATGAGATTCTCTCTCTCTCTCTCTCTCTCTCTCTCTCTCTCTCTCTCTCTCTCTCTCTCTCATTTAAAATTAAAGAATTGAAAATGATCATGATGAGATTCTCTCTCTCTCTCTCTCTCTCTTCTCTCTCTCTCTCTCTCTCCTCTCTCTCCTCTCTCTCTCCTCTCTCTCTCTCTCTCTCCTCTCTCGTTTTACAATTAAAGAATTCAAAATGATCATGATGAGATTCACTCGTTTTGATAGTTAAACTATTATTATTATTATGATTATATGATTTAGATGTTCAGTTATTCTTGTGTATCACTTCATTATTGATAATTATAATGATGATAGTAGTAGTAGCAGTAGTAGTGCCTCAAGGATTATACTAACAAAATCAATATAATGTGTATTTACTTGTCTCCGTATCTCACTATTATTTTACCCCCTTGATGTCCCCAGAAATGTTTGTCTAATAAACGACGACATTATGAAATTAATCATGAGCTGATGAGTTTTCAGTAACAAACAAAATATGTCCAATTAATCTTAGTCAGATTAAAATAGGACAGGTTGAAAGGGTATATAGAAAAAAAAACCGTGATTGCAACATTATATTAAATTACGTAACATGGATATATTAATAGGGGTACTGTTTAAAGGTTTAAAAGCTGTTCATGATTGGCAGAGGCAGGAGACAGTAACATTGCCCTAGCTAGCAGGACAATGCCCTAGAGACTGACCATATATACATATGATCAGGTAGCAGGTTGGCCACGTCACGAGCCACCCGTTGAGATACTACCGCTAGATAGTTATGGAGTTCTTTGACTGGCCTGACAGTATTACATTGGATCCTCCTCTCTGGTTACGGTTCATTTTCCCTTTGCCCACACATACAACGAATAGTCTGGCCTATTCTTTACAGATTCTCCTCTGTCCTCATACATCTGACAACACTGAAATTACCGGACAATTCTTCTTCACCTTAGGGGTTAACTACTGCACTGTAATTGTTCAGTGACAACTTTCTTCTTGGTAAGAGTAGTAGAGAGACTTTAGCTATGGTAAGCAGCTTTTCTAGAAGAAGGACCCTCCGAAATCAAACCATTGTTCTCTGTACCATGGTCTTTCACTGTCTTGGGTATGAGTTCTCTTGCTTGAGGGTACACTCGGGCATAATATCCTATCTTATTTCTCTTCCTCTTTTTTTGTTTAAAGTTTTTATAGTTTTTATTTATATTTTAATGTTACTGTTCTTGAAATATTTTATTTTTTCATTTTGCCTTCCTTACTGTGCTATTTTCCCTGTTGGATTCGCTGGGCTTATAGCATCCTGCTTTTCCGAGAGTTGTGGCTTAGCAAGTAATAATAATAATTATCAGTGCCCAAGTTCCCCTCTCCTCCAGGGAGAGCCAGGCAATGGCTGCTGATGGACTCAGCAGGTAGGACCTATTCATAGGCCCCCCCCCCAAAACCCTCCATCCTTTACTCACAAGGTCTATCAAGCAACAGGGTGGATAAAATTTTATTTAAAATAACGTAAGAGGACCACAAAGCTAATCATAATAGTGATAGCGATGTATTTAAACCTATATCGACCAAATAAGTGAACTTTTTATATAGTATGACATACGTTTCATAAAGGCTTTTTTTTCTTTATATATTACGCAGTGAAAGTAAAGATCATGGGGATTGAAAAATAAAAAAGAAATTGCCTGCTAAATGGCGATCTTGTCTTTATTGTAAAATGACTTCAATTGTGTTGTTTTATTGTTACTTAAACGACACATAACTACAATGTGTGTGTCCATAATTGAAAGAATGATTTTGTACAGGCAATTTTTCATGAAATGTATGCTTGGGGAAAAGACTACTATACTCGCAAAAATTAATAGAGATTTTTTTTTTTTTTTTTTTTTTTTTTGGCTTTTGTTATGCGACTTCAAACAGTTTTTCTCGTTATATAACGGTATGATGAAATGGGCGGTCATTCCCCCGATAAGAAAAATGAACGCGATGTTACCCCAAAGGTTTTATCGTGAAAAATATACCAGGTAAAAGAGGGAGAATTTTTTCGTTAGAAAAATCCTGTATCGAAATGGATGATCAAGTTTCTGCGTATATTGCGAAACAATTATTTTTTTTTCTCTTAGGATTAATGGAAGAAATATTTTTTTTACAATCATTAGTTTCTAATAAAGCTTTACTATAATGATGGTTGTTATAGCTGCTATCAATACTGCATCCTATGGTGGAATTCTTGCTGATAATAATTACAATGCTCGAATACAAATTGTTATTTATTTATGATGATATTGATAATTATTATTGCCTCATTATTTCGTAAAATGACCTTACGTCTTTTAGCAATACATACTCTTGTTGCTTCATTGATAATGATTATTATAATGATATTATCTATTCTTGATATTACGCCGTTGATAATTTACTATACTCATTTTTTTTAATGAGGTGCATTTGCATGAACTGGTAGCGGTGCCCTTTTAGCTCGGAAAAGTTTCCTGCTATCTGACTGGTTAGAATATTCTTGTCCAACCAATCAGCGATCAGGAAACTTATCCAAGCTAAAAGGGCACCCCTGTAAGTCGGTGCAAATCTGCCTCACTAAAAAGAATTGACTATAGTGTCTTAAACGGCGTCGTTTTGATGAAAGTTCTGCTATCCTATATATTCTACTCTTCCCTCCGTTACCATTTTCTTTCTTCCATATAGCTGCCCAACTTCGTAATTTCATTAAGCCATTGTTCATATGTCCTTGACGGAAAAAAACTAACAATTGTCTCTCATGAAATTCAAAGCATTTATTTGTTACACACATTAAAAAGATAATAAAGAACTTCCAGGCTGGCCTCATACGTTGTTTTTCTCTTCACACTCTTAAATTCTTGTAAAATATATCGGGGGAAAAAAGGTGAAAATAATACACAATTCCCATCAGGTTAACTACCAAAACCATCTATTCCATCAAATCCTTATCTATAAGATTCAATAGTGGTCATTATCAAATGGGTTTCTATCATTAGTCTTCTACTAACCTCATGTATCATATCTTTCCTCTCATCCTAACATTTCAATTCCTATGGTTATTCAACCTGAGGGTTGGCCAATTGGACGCCCCCCCCCCCCCTCCTCCCTTTTCCTTTTAATATCAAGACCCACCTCGCCTCTTGAAGTTCTGAAGTTCATACATTGTAACACTAATAATTCTTCATAAACATTCATGTGCTTTGTTTGGATGTATAATCAATTGTTTGAAGCTAGGGTATCTATCTACTTGTGGCTAATAGATAAAGAAAGTCTTGTGATGCACATCCTTGCATATGACCATTCACTGTTGTCTTGGTATGAAATATAGCCACCTTTTGCCAGGTAAATCGTCTCAAATCTATCCATTTATTTATCTATCAATTTCATATATACATATATATATATATATATATATATATATATATATATATATATATATATATATATGTGTGTGTATATTATAATCTAATATATATATATTATATATTAATATATAAATATATATATATGTATATATGTATATATATATATATTATATATAGGTATGTATGTATGTATGTATGTATGTACAAATAAGTATTTATATAGAAATATATATATATATATATGTATTATATACACATATATATATGTGTGTATATGTATATATATATACATATATATATACATACATATATATATATATATATATATATATATATATATATATATAGAGAGAGAGAGAGAGAGAGAGAGAGAGAGAGAGAGAGAGAGAGAGAGAGAGGAGAGAGAGAGAGAGAGAGGAGAGAGAGAGGGGTTTGCCCAGGGCACCAGTCACCCCTTGAAATACTACCGCTAGACAGTTATTGGGTTGTTTGACTACCTAGACAGTACTATACTGGATCCCCTCTCTCTGAGTGTACGGCTCATTTTTTACTTTGATTACACATACGCAGAATAGTATAACCTATTATTTCCTTGTTCTTCTCTGTCCTCTTACACATACAACACTGAGGTTACCTAATAACTCTTCTTCACGTAAGGGGTTAACTACTTCACTGTAATTGTTCAGTGGCTACTTTCCTCGTGGTAAGGTTAGAAGAAACTCTTTAGCTATGGTAAGCAGCTCGTCTAGGTGAAGGGCCTCTCCAAAATCAAACCATTGTTCTCTAGTCTTGGGTAGTGCCATAGCACTGTGCTATGGTCTTCCACTGTCTTGGGGCAGAGTTCTCTTGCTTGAGAGTATACTCATGCACACTTTCTTATTTCTCTTCCTTTTGTTTTGTTTTTGAAGTTATTATATTCTGCATTTGAAAGATTTATTTTAATGTTGTTATTGTTCTCAAAACGTTTTATTTCATTGTTCGTTACTTCTCCTCATGTTTGCTTATTTCCTTATTTCGTTTCCTAACAGGGCTAATTTTCCTTGTTGGAGGCCTTGTGCCTATAGCATCTTGTTTTTCCAACCAAGGTTGTAGCTTAGTAAGTAATAATGATAATATATATATATATATATATATATATATATATATATATATATATATATATATATATATATATATATATATATATATATATATATATGTGTGTGTGTGTGTGTGTGCGTGCGCGGCCGCGCGTGGTCTCTCTCTCTCTCTCTCTCTCCTCTCTCTCTCCTCTTGTGCACGTGTGTTTTTGCGGTAGAACATGCAGATTCCAATGGTATAATTATGGGGTTAAATTTTTGTTCTGAAGTTTTAATTGGAATTGGACAGTTTATGGACAAAGGAGATGAATGACGAGGACTGATTGCTTGTCAGATGATGGTTATATTTCACTGTCGCACCCAGCTCCCGTCTGTGAAAAAGTCTCCATGCATAGCCTTAATAACCTGTGGGATAATAGACGAAAGTGCAGTTGCATGCCAGATTTATCAAAATCATCGTTTTAAACTTACACTTGGTATGCAGCAGAGTACTGAACAGTTTAGGCCTACTTGCTGAATTTTTTTTTTTCACCATTTTGTTGGAAAACTGGATTTTTTGGCCCAATTACAGACTAATCACATGCAGTAAAATGTATCTGACAAGGGTGCATTAGAGTTCTTAACTTCATGGGGAAGAATTCACAGACTTCTAAGGGGATATGGAACCAGCCCCTGTAGATATTCTAGTCCTGGATCTGTGGGATATGGTATTTGTGCTTATACTAATCGTCTTTGGCCATTGCAAGATCTATTATGTAATCTAGTCTGGCTGTTTTACTAAAAGTGTGCCATTAAGTTTTATGACATTAAAGGTTGGTTTTTTTTTGACAAGGCTCGGTCAAGGTGTGACATGCTTCCTTAGGTAATTGAGGAAATGTCACTTCGGATGTGCCTTTGTTGGCAAAAACATTCAGCTATGAACCTTTAACATTACTTCTCTGATCATTTTTGACTGACAGAGAAGACGAATTCGAATGTCTTATCTAATGGATAATATAGAAGAGAAATCGTGGTTATGTGAATATATCCAAGGTCATTAATTACACATTCATTTAAAAAACTGATATTTCGACAGTCTTAGAAGAGCGTGAAACATCTAATTATCTTTTCGTATGGTTTTGATCTTTGCTATTATTTTGTTATATTTGTTTAAGGGTTATAGTTTGTTTACTTCATGTCAGAATACCAAGGCCTTATTTATGTTAAAGAGGGAAACAATTTTTTCTGCTACTTTATAAATGACTGTAGGTAACGATGTAACAAAAGGGAAGGAATAACGGATGCATATATAAAAATAACAAGGAAATGTTGATCAGGTAAATGGAAACTATATATATATATATATATATATATATATATATATATATATATATATATATATATATATATATATATATATATATATATATATACATATATAATATAATATATATATGTATATTTTCTATGGATAGGCGGGTATGTGTATATATAAACATATATATATATAAATATATAATATATATATATATATATATATATATATATATATATATATATATATAAAATATGACTGGCGAATTACATACTGTAAACTCCCGAGCTCCAAACTCACCTGTTTATTTTTACATAAATTCGGCTACACTTGAAGGAATAATATCCGAGCTCGGAGAATATTACATAACTCAGAGACGGCAATATATATATATGAACAATGAATATCCAAAGGTCTCTTACGCTACTCTCAAAACAAAACTGGGTAATTATTTAATATGAACTATTAAAAAAAACCAACCTCTTACTTTGGTTCTTAGTCAGAGATTGCTAGCAAAGCACTGTAGGAAATGTTGGTGATCGAAATAATACACTCTTTACAAAAATAAATATTTTTTATTAAAAAGTTACAACACTGAAAGAATTAACACCAAAAATAAATCACTCGAAATATTAAATCTGAACAAAACCTTAGACTAAGACAAGAAAATGTTACTCTATGAAAATTATTCAATCACTTGTTTCACTGGAAGTTAATTTATAAAAATATCTAATTTTGATAATTAATCGAAATAGGGAACACTTTAACACTCTAATGATAAAGCACTAAATGAAATTTACATAAATGTAACTGTTACACTTATGTCTTTTGGATCACACAAGGTTACTGAACAGTTAAGCAAAATACATACTCTTCGCTGTTTAACCCAAATCTCCCTGGGCCAGTTACAAAAATTTATATGACTATATACTCACATTAACACACTATACTTGATTTACCATTCAATAATCACACTATACACGATATATGTTAGGTAAAAACTTATTTACATTTTGAGAGGTTACATACTTGTGCACTTGAGAAGAGAGAGGGCTGGCTGACGGCTCTTTCAAAGGGACAGGTTGGGTCTCTTCTGCTGCTTATGCATTCCTGGGGGCTAATATGCATTGACTTAGTACATCTAGAAAATTTCAATAGATCATTCTAGTGGTGTGCGGGGCAAGGCCTAGCGGCATAAGGTTGCCAACGTAATAAATTGAAAAAGCCACGTGGAAACAACATTACATTAGACTTCGTAACAAAATATGTGAAATAAAAAGTTAATTCTTAAAAAACAACGGAAATTTACATATACTGCATTGAATGAAAATACAATTACATGAATGACGAAAGTCTTATGTAATTTACATACATTTACTTAGACCTACGAGAGTGGAACTCACCTTACGAGCTGGCTATACAACTCTTAAGTACACAAATGAAGTACATGAATAAAATCTTTATTCCTATGCTAGACAAGCTTCGTAAGAATATATATATATATATATATATATATATATATATATATATTATATATATATATATATATATATATATATATATATATATATATATATATATTATATATATATATATATATATTATATATATATATATATATATATATATATATATATATATATATGAAGTTTATATTTGTGGACTTTTTGTTAGCAATGCGCACACTTATTGTAAAACCATATTCTCGTATGCTTTAAAAACCTTGAAAGTTAAAAACCTTCTCTTTTATGTAAAAGTAATAAATACAATAAATGAAGGAAAAGAGATGAAGTTTTTATAAAAAAAAAGAACCAAAAATCACGAGACCACGGGTTGTGCAGAACTGGCCACAATAACCCCACCAAAAATCGAAGGTTAACCGGAAAATAGATGAGGGTCACTCATCAGACCGACCACACCGTGAACTCTCTCTCTCTCTCTCTCTCTCTCTCTCTCTCTCTCTCTCTCTCTCTCTCTCTCTCTCTCTCTCTCATCCGAAGTAAGGGAAAGTAATGCATTTAGAGTTCAGGTAACAAATAAACATGCTATTCCACTTTTGTTTTATTTAGTGGTACGTGTTTGATAGAGATCTATCAAACAAAACAATTTATTCATCCACCTAAAATGTTTCAGTATGAATAAATCAATTCGCCAATAACAGTGGTTTTAATTGTAGTCACCCCATTTTTTATAATTTTACTAGTCATGAAAATGGTTCTTATTATATTTACAAAAAAATAACGACGTATATTGAGCTAAGTGTTTTCAGCAAGTGTCGATTTGTTACAGCAATCCATGATTGCAAGTATCTCTCTCTCTCTCTCTCTCTCTCTCTCTCTCTCTCTCTCTCTCTCTCTCACTCTCTCTCTCTCTCTCTCTCTCTCGCTCGCATATAGACAGACAGACACACACACATTTATAATATTATACATATATATATATAATATTTATATATATATACATATATATATATATATATATATTATATATATATATATATATATATATATATATAGTATATATTATATATATATATATATATATATATTACGACTAGGGAATTACGTAAATTCTCGAGCTCCAAAACTCACCTGCTTGTATTACATAAATGATATACGATAGAAAAACTCCAAGCTCTGAGAGTTATACACGACTCCCCAGACAATGATATATATGAACACCGAATATCTAAAAGATCTCTTTACTTTACACTTAAAATAAAACTGGATGATTATTTTACTTTTAACGAGAACTATTCTTAAATCAAGAATACAAAAATAAATACACTACAAAAATAAATATAATCTATAAAAAGTTACCAATTCAAAATTAACAACCAAAATTGAATCACTCGAAATATTAAATCTGAACTAAACCTTAGACTAAGACAAAAAAGAAAGACACTATTAAGATTAAACAATTACTTGATTCACTAGAAAATAATTCATGAAAATCTTTAGTTTTGACAATTAATGAATAAATGGCACTTTAACACTTATAGAAAATAAATCAGAATTACACTTACGTATACTTAACTGTTATTCGTATGTCCTTGGGCTCACACAAGGTTACCGAACGGTTAAGCAAGATAATTACATTTCACAGTTTAACCTAATTACACAGGGCCAGTTACAAAAACTTTATAATATAAATTCCATTACATTAACACCACTTCACCTGAATTACCCACACTATTTTATCATCAACGTTTGAACAACACTATACATGGTATATGTTGAAAATAAATCACTATTCACGGTTAAGAGGAAAACAGGATTCACGGTTGATAGGAGTTATGTAGTGGCTGGAGAGAGCGCTGGCAGACGTTGGGCTCTTTCAAAGGGATAGGCTGGATCTCTTCTTTCTCCTATGCATTGCTAGGTCCTATACATATATTACCTTAATTCACTCTAGAAATTTTTAGTAAATCATTCTTGTAGCGTGAGGGCATGGATCTAGCGGTGTAAGGTTGCCAACTTAGTAATTTGAAGAAGGGGTAATATCGTTTATATATATATATATATATATATATATATATATATATATATATATATATATATATATATATATATATATCAAGTGTGTGTATGTACAGTGGGATATAGAGGGAGAGAGAAATTTAAGGGGAACTCTTGCCTCATTACAATTATTTCATTATGTTTTTATTGTTAAGTCAGTCTCATTTATTTGCGTCAACTATAAGTTCTTTTGTTCCCACATTTTATTTGGAATCATGAAGTTTTTTTTTTTTTTTTTTTTTTTTTTTTTTCTTTTTTTTTCTTTTTTTCTTTTTTAATAATAAAATATTGACTATAAGTTGCATTCTGGGTCGTAGCTGAGAAGATTTGAATTTGCGAATTCCGTGTTCGTTGATTGGTTAATCGTATTGACATTCGGGTTTTTTAATTTTCATTTACGTTAGGACCACTTTTATCGTACTTTTTTATACCAATGTGATCCTGATATCCATGAAGAAGGTATAATTAAAGAGAAGATAATATTGCACATAACTTTTAAATACTCATAAGAGCAACAAAAATAGTTTTAATAGATTACCAATGCACTAAACTATTTTCATTTGTATTTATTCTACCAATTGAAGCAATGGAATGAAAAAAGAAGAGTAAATTCGTATGAAATTCGAAACGAATTGAAAGATTTCCAATTTGAAATAGACTAACAACACTCTGGAATTTTGAAAGATTCATTTACAAGAAACAAAAGTGAAAAGAGTCTGTTTTTCATATCTTTTAATTTTTTTTATGGAAGAAGATTATGGATTATAGTAACATTTAAATAGAGCTATTACTAATTTATAATCAATTTTTTTAGCGAGGCAGATTTGCACCGACTCGCAGCGGTGCCCTTTTACCTCGGAAAAGTTTCCTGATCGCTGATTGGTTAGAATTATCTTGTCCAACCAATCAGCGATCAGGAAACTTTTCTGAGCT
>NC_090738.1:111996582-112001582 GCF_036898095.1 Palaemon carinicauda
TTGTTGATATTAAATAATTCACTTATGGTTATTCATTCAAATGTTTAAAGAAAACTCTCGCTGTATTGCCTTTGTCGGAAATTAAATCTATGTTGTTTTATTCAGATATGAAAATCCTTGTTTTATTTAATAGGGTAGTAATGAATGTTGGGTGACATTGCAATGAAAAAATGTTGAGAAAAATTAACATTCACTTACAAACTGAAACACAAAGTTCATCTCAAATAAGATTTTATAAAAGTCGAATTTGAAATGAATTACATCTTAGCAGGAAGATGATTTTATATCTGTAAATTGTGACCCTATATCTGTGATAACCTAAATATGGAATTATTCAGGTCAATGCTTCGCTTGTGTCGGTTCTTTACAACACTGTAATGCAAAAAGACATTTGGCATGTTTTCGTTCGGTAGCCCAAAGCGATTTTGTGATGATATCTGCTGTGTGTTTTCCCACTGGAGCCTTGTTTCCAAATCAGGTTTCCGTCTCACACATGGCCACTTCCGTTTCTTATTCTGATCGCGTCTCAACTTTGCATCAGTGACGGCATACAGATTTTTCACAAGTTTTTACATCCTCCGTCGGATATTCTCCATCTCTTGTCGCTGATGTTATTTTCGAAACTTTACTTTGGTGGTATTTCTTTTCTAAAGGTCGAGATTTTTATAGATTGTAGTATATGCATGACACACATACTAGCATAGATACATGTGTGTCAATCTGTCGGGTTAGCTATTTGCTTATGTATATATATATATATATATATATATATATATATATATATATATATATATATATATATATATATATGTATATGTATATATATATAAATATCTATTACTAACACTCGTAATTTGAATCAATGTAAATATTAACCACAATTAAATTACGAGTGTTAGTGATAGATAGTCATCATAAATAGCTGCGTGTTGCAAAGTCACTAATCAGTTATCATGGGAAAGATGGGTTGGTTTCAAGTCTAAAACCAGATTCCCGAATTCGACAAGAATGTCTACAGTGGACTTGAATGAACTTATATCTCTCTTGATTGCTCGGTTTGTAAGAGTCACTATTGGCATTGTTTCGACTCAGAGGCATCGGTTCGAGTCCTTACTCTCCCAGGAGCATTTATCATGAATGAATTGCCATTCGATTTACATTCCCAAAGGTAGATTTGGATATAATGTCATTGTGGTTGATATATATATATATATATATATATATATATATATATATAGATAGATAGATAGATAGATAGATAGATAGATAGATAGATAGATAGATAGATAGATATTTATATATATGTACTTGTATATACATACAATGTATATGTTATCTACATGTATATGCGTTATGTATATATATACATGAATGTTTATAAACCCAAACATACCCAGCTGCTCCTCTCCCTCTCTCTCTCTCTCTCTCTCTCTCTCTCTCTCTCTCTCTCTCTCCTCTCTCTCTCTCTCTCTCTCAACTGAAACAGAATCACTAACGAATCCTCCCTAATGACTCGAAGTACACGAGGGAATAACTCTTGATAACCCGAATTACGCCTTCATTAAGGACGGATGTTGTTGGCTCTGGATTAGGACGTCCTCTGGTGGCCAGTCAGGTGCTTCATGAAAATGTATGCTCGAGGAATCCGTGTGTTGAAGGGGTTTGTATGAATATGTATGTATCATACAGGTTTATGTACACACACACTATATACAATTATATATATATATATATATATATATATATATATATATATATATATATATATATATGTGTGTGTGTGTGTGTGTGTGTATGTATAGACAGACAGATAGATAGATAGATAGATTTTTAGTAGATTTAGATATACACGTTTTTATGTATTAATCTCCCTTGAATAATAAAAAGTAAATATCTGATTATACCTCTCGGGGTAACCCCATCTCACCAGGGTATGACTACTCCCTCTCCTTCTGAGCCTGACAGGACAAATATACACATACACACACACACACACACACACACACATATATATATATATATATATATATATATATATATATATATGTATATATATATATATATATATATATATATATATATATATATATATATATATATATCTGTGTGTATTATTGTCCTGTCACGCTCAGGGGGAGATGTAGTCATACCCTGGTGAGATGGGGTTACCCCAAGAGGTACACTCAGAAACAACACTCCCGCAAATTGCCGTACCAGCGGGTTGTAGTTAGAAAAGGGTGAGGGAATGGGAAGGGTTGAATCTGTGTGCGTATGTGTGTATATTTATATAAATATTTAGACGTCATTTTTTACGCATAGCTAACAACTGCTTCCGATGACATGTAACTGAGGACACCAATCAAATTCCTAGAATCATCCCTGTCTCATGCTTTCTCAGGCCCCTCATTCCACGTTATCCCAAACTCTTTCTTCACAGTACTTTCCCGGATATGGTGGTTTGGTGTTCCTACTCCTGTCATGTCAAGAGAACAGATAAGTGAGTCTTACATTCTTAGCGTCAACATCGATTGCCACCCATGATTCTTTTATCATCCACTCGGAATCATTGATGATTCTTTTATTTCCACTCAGAATTGTTGAAGTCGATTACTTCCTGGGAAGAAGTTAAATATACTAAGAGCAAACTTAAAAGCATGGTCACATCTCGAATTCAAGAAAAGTAATTGTTTTTTTATCAGTAAAAATTTTAACAACTTCTATGAGTCTGAATATCCTCCTATCTTGGTTGCTCTCCTAGTAAAATTATTCTCAATCAATTCTCATCTAATTCTAGTCATGATAATCCAGTGTTCCTGATCCTCCTATCCTATGTCTTTCCTGGCATTACATGTCCGTAGAGTTTTTCCCCCAGTCACAGATTCGTATAGAAATATGCAAGTGAACCGATCTTTTTTTTTTTTTTTTTTTTTTTTTTTTTTTTTAATAATTATCTAAGGCTAGCTAATCTTCCAGTCCTTAAGCTTAGCAACTCCAATTTTCCAACTGCTATGTTATTGTCTTAATTTTAGCTATTACTAAAGTATTCAAACCTTTTCTCATCTTTCTTTATTTTGAACATCTAGAATCCAACTTTATTAATATAGGATGTTACGAAATGTAGGTTATCTCTGCGGGACTTCCGAAAATAATTCTTTATCACTATTTACATTTCAAGGCCTTTGATAAATGTTTATAAATTTCTGTTATCCGACTCCTGTTTGTAGCTCCATTATTCATATAGACATTTTAGCTCTTTGTTTGATTTAATCTCTATTTCCTTCTCTATCTCTGGATGTTTTCATCAGATTTATTCTTCCACTTACTCATTTGTTCATCTTGTCAATTACTTCTTCTCTAATATACTTCTTCTATTAAATCTTTTTAGATGACCCATGTAACTTCATAAATCTTTCTTCATTTAAACCCAGCTTTTATCTGTTGGTCGTACTCAATCTCGAACTGTCTGACTCCTATCCTTATATATTAACCCTTTTTTTCTCTGTCATTACTCTCTGAATTTTGTTATGATTATAATGTATGCTGTATGTTGTTGCATGTGCTTTTCTCAATATAGTGACAGTGACTGTTTTTAGTAATGTACAATTTCAATCATTCTGCTAAAGTTATTTCCTGTTATTCTACCTCGTCTTCTATAAAATATTTCACTTAGTTCGTAAGAAAATTCGAGTAAGCTTTATTTTCTGTAATTATTTGTTGAATCTAGTTTTTTTTTTTCTTTTTTTTTTTATCTTTTTAGAAAGATCCGTTTATCCACACTGCTGAATACGACTCTTAAGGAAATGTCTGTTATGTTTAGATGTTATAAAGTCCTTTCTTCATCCCTTTTTGGAGTATTACTCTCTCTCTCTCTCTCTCTCTCTCTCTCTCCTCTCTCTCTCTCTCTCTCTCTCTCTCCTCTCTCTCTCTCTCTCTCCAAGCAGTAGGATTGAATCTGATCCAGTTTGTTTGATTTACGATCCCTCTCTCACCTGATCTCTCAATCTCCATCCTGGCCACTACAAATCTTACTTCTTCAGTCATTGTTCCGTTGTGCTCGAGAGGGAATTCCTCTCCCTTTCAAACGGTCATGCAACATCTTTGTGGAAATCTGTAATCCTAGGATTACAGAGCAAAACCTCTTTCTTCATAAGCTTTGGAATTCTCGCCATGTTTTTTGCTTTACTTTGGGGCAGGTTTGTCACTTCATCTGTGGTTAAGTTCCCCCACCCTTTTTAAATGGGTTATAGAAAGGATATATATTAGTGTACACACACACACACACACACACATATATATATATATATATATATATATATATATATACATATACAGTATATATATATATATATACATATATATATATATATATATATATATATATGTGCATATACAGTATATATATATATATATATATATATATATATATATATATATATATATATATATATATGTGCATACATATATATACATATATATATGTATATATATATATATAAAGATATTTATACATATATACACACACACACATATATATATATATATATATATATATATATATATATATATATATATATATATATATATATATAGTATATTATACACACACTCGTGTCTTTATATATATTTGTGTATACTGTGTATGTATATAATATATATATAATTAATATTGTATGTATCTATGTAACATGAAATTTTGACGCTACTGCTCATCTTTTGAAAGCATAATCAGTTAACGAGAATAAATAGATAAAGGGTACAGAACAAAGATCACGTTTGGTAGGTCAAGGATCGCTTTTGGACTACTTTCCACCATTCTATCTAACCGAAAATGTGAACCAAAATCTATTGTCGTGAAGAAAACGGGTATAAGATTAAATCTGACTGAAAACTTGAAAGAGCATCCCCTTCTATAGGGGATTAAAACTTCTATAGTGAATATAATGGACACGCACACACACACACACACACACATATATATATATATATATATATATATATAT
>NC_090738.1:112011582-112014082 GCF_036898095.1 Palaemon carinicauda
ATATATATATGTGTGTGTGTGTGTGTGTGTGTGTGTGTGTGAAAAATTGAAAAATAAAGCCCAGGTATGTAGTGAAAATGAAAGGAAATTAATTTAAACCTAGGTAAATAAAGTAGCTCGGCCTCTTAATACAGGAAAATAGGAAAATATATGAGTAATAACTATAGACTACGAAGGCTCCACGGTGGATTAGATAAAAAAATAAAAAGTAAGACATACCTTTTTAGAACTTTCAACAGTTTTGGATGAATTAATTTTTAGTTTTACTTCTTTATTTGGTTGTAGGATGTGTGCTTAATTAGCTAGTAATCAATATACTTTAAAGCTACCAATATTTTAAATGCTTTGGTATGAAGTTATCAGGTTATGAGTGATTGATAATGAGTTGCCAGTCTGACGTTGATCACGAATAGATATATATGTTCGTAATTTATAGTTAAACTTACTGTAGGGAAGTTATCAATATTATTGTCAGCAGATAGTGTAATGTCGATAGTAAATGTTAACAATATATGAGTATTTGTTACAAGAGTAATTATTTTTATATTGTCTGTGATGAAATTCTGTGATTTTTTTGTATCGATGTAACTATTCCCATGTAATCGGTAATAAAGATACTAATAGAGAAATTACCTGTCTTGAATAATTGATGATTAATTTACCAATCATGAAGTGCTTACACATATAGATAACATTCTTTGATTGATCTGCAGTGAAATTGCCATTGCTGAAGTAATATATTATGCATTTACCAATCTTTGATAAATTGGCTTTAAAGTTACCTGTCGGTAAATATATCACAAGCCGTTCGCACTGTTGAGAGAATTGTTTAAAAAATCACCGGTTTCGAGATGATAAAAAAAAAAAAAAAAAAAAAAAAAAAAAAAAAAAAAAAAAAAAAAACACCTACTTTGAGATGGTCTTTTAGGAAGTTATTGGTTTTTAATTAATTTTAGAAACTTCAGAAATAGCCATCATTAGATTATGAAAACGAATTGATCTGCAATAGACTCCAATATGGAAGAGTTTAAGAAAGTTCGAAGCGAAGTTTTTTTTTCCTTTTATATTTACAGGTACGGTTTATGATTTACCAAAATGGTTGATCTGTTTAAGAATGCTGAAATCTCTCGGTTGTTTGAATAATTTCTATGAATTGGTATTGCAACAACGGAGGTTATCAATGTTGAGAAGTGTTGACTTAACTATTGTGTTGGGTCGAAACACTTGTTTTCTTCTAGAATTTCTCTAATCTGTTTATTATTAGAATGTGTTAGTTTTTTCTTCTATAACTCCACAAATGCTTGTATCCTAATGCATCATGTAGTTCCTGAAATTTGGTAAGCAGCTCTTCTAAGAGAAGGGCACTCCAAAATCAAAACTATTGTTCTCTAGTTTTAAGTAGTGGGGTAGTGCCATAGCGTCTGTACCATGTCTTCCACTGTCTTGGGTTAGAGTTCTGTCACTTGAGGATACACTCAGGTTCTCTATTCTGTTTCAGGATTTCCTATTCTCACTGGGCTATTTTCCTTGTTGGAGACCTTGGTCTTATAGCATCCTGTTTTTTTTCCAACTGCAGTTGTAGTTTAGCTAGTAATAATATAATAATAATATTAATGATAATGATAATAATAATAATAATGATAATAATAATAATTGATGATGATGATAATTTGCTGTTTGATGCTGAAATACTTGGCCACGGCGTTTACCATCTCACCCCTTGCTCACAGAGTGGCGGAGACATGTTTCAGTGGATTGATTAAAACCGGGGCAGTTTGAACGCTGGTCTACGAAGTGGAATTCTCACACACACACACACACACACACACACACACACACACACACACACACACACACTTTCACATATATATATATATATATATATATATATATATATATATATATATATATTATATTTACATATATATATATATATATATATATATATATGTATATATATATATATATATATATATATATATATATATATATATATATATATATATATATATATATATATATATATATGTATGTATAATATCTAGATAGGTATATTTACTTTTGCTCTTACCTAATCGAGTCTACAAAATACCTATCTATCTATCTAAATATCTATTGGTACAACAAATATATAACCTATCCACGCGTGAAGACCGTTAGCACCAAATTTGCCATTGCATGAAAGCAGATAGGACGTCATTGTACCCGGGAAATCCTCATGTATTTGCTAAACGCTCTGATTCCATCAATGGGACGTCCACTAATATTATTCCTGTTCAAACAGCTCAGCTAAATACAGGCTGGGAATTAAGTCATTGTCGAGGACTGATGTTTTGGAGCTCTGCATTAGAGTCCCACTCGCCAGCAATTATAACATCTGTCAGCGAATTATCTACGGAATGAATGTTAGGATTAGAATAGATGTGATGCAGTGGCCGAAATGTAAAATTTCATTGTTGTTGTTAATGCAGATTTTGTTGTTTGTATTTCCCGTAAAAAA
>NC_090738.1:112026582-112031917 GCF_036898095.1 Palaemon carinicauda
TATTATTATTATTATTATTATTATTATTATTATATTATTATTATTATTAGCCAAGCTACAACCTTAGTTGGAAAAGCAAGATGCTATAAGCCCATGGGCTCCAACAGAGAAAAATAGCCCAGTGAGTAAAGGAAACAAGGAAATGAATAAATGATAAGTACAGATTAACAATAAATCATTCTAAAAACAGTAACAACGTTAAAACAGATATGTCATATGTAAACTATAAAAAGACTCATGTCAGCCTGGTCAAAAATAAAGTTGCTGAAAATTTGAACTTTTGAAGTTCTGATTCAACTACCCGATTAGGAAGATCATTCCACAACTTGGTCACAGCTGGAATAAAACTCCTAGAATACTGTGTAGTATTGAGCCTCATGATGGAGAAGGTCTGGTTATTAGAATTAATGAATAATATACCTTCACAGGAAAATATAATTTTTCCCTTGAAATTTACATATGATTTATCAACTTTGTGATTTTATAATTAAAAGCTGTAGAAGTATTAATTAGTATGTATTTATGAATTTTATGCAAATAGGATTAATTAAGCTTTTTCCTGTGTAGGAGAGCATGGTATTTGTCACATATTCAAAATCAAGTGAATTTACTTTCGTATAAAAACTACATCCTGATAGATAACTATGTTTATGCGTGTTACACTTCATGTGATTATGCTTATGTTTAGAATATACTGATCACTTTTATCATACTTCTCGACCCCATCACACTTTGTACTCTATTGGCAATACTAAGCCTGATCTATGTCTTTTCATGTTTATATTTTCGCTTACTTTAGTTAATGTATCATAAACCTGCTTCTGTTTGTGTATGTATGTGATTTTTTTTTTTATCTTTTTGTTGAAGGAAGGACGGCACTCCCCTGCAGTAATCAACTCTCGTTTTTTTTAGCCTAGCCACAAATATGCATATTCCAAGCAAAAATGGAAAATTCAGACACGCTTAAAAAAAATAGCTAATGACTTTCACGGGTTGAAAGAACTGTACCTCGTCAGAATGACAATGCTGAGATCGTGATCAGTGAATATTCTTTTGTCTCTTTTGGGGAAATTCTCTCTCTCTCTCTCTCTCTCTCTCTCTCTCTCTCTCTCTCTCTCTCTCTCTCTCTCTCTCTCTCTCTCTCTCTCTTTATATATATACAGTATATATATATATATATATATATATATATATATATATATATATATATACATATATATAATATAGAATATATATATATATATATATATATATATATATATATATATGTTTATATATATACAAATATATATACATATCTATATATATATATATATATATATATATATATATATATATATATGTTTATATATGTATATAAAATATATACACTATATATATACATATATATATATATATATACATATATATATATATATATATATATATAATATATATATATATATATATATATATATGATATATATATATACACACACATGCAAGGATGTTTGTGAAGTGTTATATACTGAATGTGCTCATAAGAATCACAGGACTATTTTGAAAACATCAGTCAATTGATTGTTGGTCATTTGATCATTTTTCATTTTGTATATTACTATGTGAGAGTAATGGATATACTGCACATTTTCAACGCAAGATTAAGCATTCACATTTGACCGAGTACTCTTCTTTTCGCGCACACGTTCACTAACGCATGTCAAATTACATTAAAAGGGTCATCGAAGCAGATAGGAGGATTTCGAGGAATTAAGAACTTTCATCATCTCTTAATTTGAGAAATGACGGTGACTTGGTTCATGCATACACACTATAATCTCTCTCTCTCTCTCTCTCTCTCTCTCTCTCTCTCTCTCGTCTCTCTCTCTCTCTCTCTCTCTCTCTCTCAATTTACTACTTTTTTCATTCTCGTATATTTCGTCCTGTCTGAGGTTGTATTTGTGTCTTCCTTCAAGGCTGAGATAGGTTTGGAGGTGGAGATTCAGAAGGAGAAATAGGTATAGAAGAAGGGCAAGATCTTTGTGGGGTTATTGGCATAATTAGCCAGAAGAATCGCCCCCCCCCCTCTCTCTCTCTCTCTCTCTCTCTCTCTCTCTCTCTCTCTCTCTCTCTCTCTCTCTCTCTCTCTCTCTCTTAACCCTGGGAACGCGTTTAAAAAAATTGTTCAGTGCTTTTGTCTTTGATCTCGACTTCGTCGCTTTCTCACGTTTTTTTTTATTGGTAAGTCCTGAAGGACATAGAACGAGTCCTCTGAGAAAACAAACCTCAAGTCACGACTCACGGCATTATACATATGTTGTGTGTGTGTGTGTGTATGTGTGTTTGCGTATGTATGTTCTTCATCTGACGAACGTGTTTTAAAAAAATTGTTCATTGCTATACCTCTTGGTATTCAACTCATATTTGTCAAGTTAAAATTTCGGAAAATCTCTCTCTCTCTCTCTCTCTCTCTCTCTCCTCTCTCTCTCTCTCTCTAATATATATATATATATATATATATATACACGTATATATATACATATATATACATATATATATATATCTATATATATATATATATATATATTATATATATATATATATATATATATATATATATATATATATATATCATAGAACTCATTACTTATCATTATGCTTTTTATCATATTTATTTTGATCTTTCACTACATAAAATCGTTGGAATTTAGCTTAAAGGCCTGTTGATAATCTTTCGTTATAACCCATTATTATTTTTGTTTATTGCGAGCTTTTTTGTTGTATATAAAGGTATAAGATTTAAAGGCCGCGCATAAATAACTGAGGAAAAGAACATTGACAAGGGCCTAGCTATCAGGACAGTGCCCTAGGGATTGACCATAAATACTTATGATTAGCGCCCAAGACCCACCTCAGCCCAAGCTAGGACCAGGGAAGGCCAGGCAGTGACTGCTGATGACTCAGCAGGTAGACTAATAGGCTCCCCAAAACCTCACATCCTTAGCTCACAGGATGGCGAATACAGTACAAGAAACTATTGAGCTTGAGCGAGACTCGAATCCCAGTCCGGCAGATCGCCAAGCTTGGACGTTTCTAATATGTCGTAATTCATGTTATATTTTATATGTTTTTATCGTTCAAATTAATCACATATTCGTTGGGAACAACTCTATGCGGTATTAGACTCGCATTGCAACATTGCAAGTTTATAAATAAAAACGTAATATATAAGAAAAAACTAGTAAAAATACCAAAGATAATAATAGATACGAATCAATAAACAGATAAATGAACGTAAACAAAAAGTGAAAGAAACATCAAGCTTTGATAACAGGCTCTTCAAAATCGTATGATATAAAAGGGATCAACAACAGCAATACGAGTATTACAATAAAGTAAAGGAAAGTCTTCGCTACAGGGGAGCTGTATTTTGAGACTACTTTATGTCCGTTGCATTCAATAACCATCGCTCCCGTACTGGAAGTTATCAGGATGAATTTATTTCGTCTATGTTTGGTACATCAATTACTGTTGCTTCTAGCATCCATCGTCCTTACACCCTATCCAGTTATGCTGTTGAGGAACTTTGTTTATGTGTTGATAGTGCATCCTGAAATGAATCATAATTTGTGTAGCTAAATTATATATGATATATATACAGTATAGTGTTCTCTTGCTTGAGAGTACACTCGGGCACATTATTCTATTTTATTTCTCTTCCTCTTGTTTTGTTGAATTTTTTAGTTTATATAGGAATTATATATTTTGATGTTACTGTTCATGAAATATTTTATTTTTTCATGTTTCGTTTCCTCACTGGGCTATTTTCCCTGTTGGAGCCCCTGGGCTTAAAGCATCGTGCTTTTCTAACCTGGGTTGTAGCTTAGCAAGTAATAATAATAATAATATTGTATATATACATGGCTGCATACATACATATATTTTTATATTCGGCATATGTATTGCATATTTATTTATTCATAATGCATATATATTTGTTATTTTACCTTTTGTATGTTTTACAATTTGTTTCTCTCGTTAGATAATCCCTATATATTTGCAGTTTGAGTATCGAAGGGAAGATTAATTGATATTGACGCTAACTCTTGCTTGCACATCCATTTTCCTTTGGTGATCGTTGTAAATGTTAGGGCCTTTGAATATATATATATATATATATATATATATATATATATATATATATATATATATATATATATATATGCATGCTTCCTGAGTGGGGGTATATTAACGTATCGTCATGATCAGCAAAGATGTACTCGTCAGGGCCACACATACTAGGTTGGTTTGCCGTGAGCGATTATACGATAATATCCCACCATCACCAATCCGCGCTTGCTAGCGTGGTGATGAAATCTGGCTTAACCTATGACATGAATTGACATGTGAGGCCTTTGTCCTTCATTAGACTAGAAACGGCTGCATTTGTTGTTGTTGTTGTTGTTGTATGAAGTATATGCTAAGGGTGATAGTACTTACAACGCATTTTAAAAGTATAGGGTAAGGTAGAACTCGAATTACAGGTTGAAAATAAATAGATAGGTTCTTAAAGTATGCGGGTCATTTAAGAAAACAGAAGCAGGAAGAGAAGTCCAAATTAGACTGTTAAATGACCAAGAAAGTCGAGCAAAAACAGATTCGTGATTGTCTTTTACATTACACGTGATCTTATGACTTAAAAAAAAAAATTGATATTCAAGAAGCAACCATGAGGGTGATAGACATCATGATCACAATATATGAAACTCATATGTATGTATATATGTATGAAATCTTTCTGAACCTTCTTATTTTTGATGAAATTGCTTACGCTTGGCTTGGCTTTACCTAAGCCAATCTGAGGGAATATAAATTCCCTTTCCTCCATTCTATTTTCCCTCTTACCAAAAAGATAAGGGTCTCTCGATATTCTTTTGTAATCATCGTAAAGCTTACTATGATGAAAAAAAAAATGTGGATTTAATGAAATAAAGTTATTTTGCACGGAGTTGTTTATTCATTGATTTCAGAATGGAGAACATGCATGTGAGAGAGAGAGAGAGAGAGAGAGAGAGAGAGAGAGAGAGAGAGAGAGAGAGAGAGACTTGATAAATCTGTAAGAAAGTCTCGCTAGTAGCGTGTTATCTGCATAGTTATCTTATTTTCATACTATTGTCATCACTGCCAACGAAGATCGTTTTATCTTCGATTGTAAATTTCGTATTGGCAATGTGAAGAGGACTCAAGGCTGTGGCAGTAGAACTGCTAAGGGACAAAGATTGGATTCAGGCATGGAAGAGGGTATTAGGTCTCTATGACTAGTTAATATTTTAATATCTTAGTGAATGAAGAAATG
>NC_090738.1:112037417-112042417 GCF_036898095.1 Palaemon carinicauda
TTGAACTTTTGAAGTTCTACTGATTCAACTACCCGATTAGGAAGATCATTCCACAACTTGGTCACAGCTGGAATAAAACTTCGAGAATACTGTGTAGTATTGAGCCTCATGATGGAGAAGGTCTGGCTATTAGAATTAATGAATAATATACCTTCACAGGAAAATATATTCCTTTATCATGATAATTTTTCCCTTGTAATTTACATATGATTTATCAACTTTGTGATTTTATAATTAAAAGCTGTAGAAGTATTAATTAGTAGGTGTTTATGAATTTTATGCAAATAGAATTAATTAAGCTTTTTCCTGTGTAGGAGAGCATGGTATTTGTCACATATTCGAAATCAAGTGAATTTACTTTCGTATAAAAATCTACATCCTGATAAAGAACTACGTTTATGCGTGTTACACTTCATGTGATTATGCTTATGTTTAGAATATACTGATCACTTTTGTCTCCTCGACTCCATCACACTTTGGACTCTATTGGCAATACTAAGCCTAATCTATGTCTTTTCATGTTTATATTTTCGATTCTTTTAGTTAAGGTATCATAAACCTGCTTCTGTTTGTGTATTTATGAGATTTTTTTTTATCTTTTTGTTGAAGGAAGGACGGCATTCCCCTGCAGTAATCAACTCTCGCTTTTTTTTAGCCTAGCCACAAATATGCATATTCCGAGCAAAAATCGAAAATTCAGGAACGTTTGAAAAAAAGAAAAAATAGCTAATGACTTTCACGAGTTGAAAGAACTGTACCTCGTCAGAATGACAATGCTGAGATCGTGATCAGTGAATATTCTTTTGTCTCTTTTGGGGAAATTCTCTCTCTCTCTCTCTCTCTCTCTCTCTCTCTCTCTCTCTCTCCTCTCTCTCTCTCTCTCTATATATATATATATATATATATATATATATGTTTATATATAAATATATATATATATATATATATATATAAATATGTTTATATATACAATATATATATATATATATATATATATATATATATACAATATATATATATATATATATATATATATATATATATATATATATATTTATATATACAATATATATATATATATATATATATATATATATATATATATGTGTGTGTGTGTGTGTTTATATATATATACATATCTATATATATATATGTGTATATATTTAAATGTATATATATATATATATATATATATATATATATACACATACACATGCAAGGATGTTTGTGAAGTGGTATATACAAAATGTGCTCATATGTATCACAGGACTATTTTGAATACATCAGTCAATTGACCGTTGGTTATTTGATCATTTTTAATTTTGTATATTACTATGTGAGAGTAATGGATATAGTCCTACTGCACATTTTCAACGCAAGATTAAGCATTCACGTTTGACCAAGTACTTTTATTTTCGCGTACACGTTCACTAACGCATGTCAAATTACATTAAAAGGGTCATCGAAGCAGATAGGAGGATTTCGAGGAATTAAGAACTTTCATCTTCTCTTAATTTGAGAAATGGCTGTGACTTGGTTCATGCATACACACTATAATCTCTCTCTCTCTCTCTCTCTCTCTCTCTCTCTCTCTCTCTCTCTCTCTCTCTCTCTCTCTTGATTTACTACTTTTTCATTCTCGTATATTTCGTCCTGTCTGAGGTTGTATTTGTGTCTTCCTTCAAGGCTGAGATAGGTTTGGAGGTGGAGATTCAGAAGGAGAAATAGGTATAGATGAAGGGCCAGAACTTTGTGGGGTTATTGGCATAATTAGCCAGAAGAATCGCCCTCCTCTCTCTCTCTCTCTCTCTCTCTCTCTCTCTCTCTCTCTCCTCTCTCTCTCTCTCTCTCTCTCTCTCTCTCTCTTAACCCTGGGAACGCGTTTAAAAAAATGTTCAGTGCTTTTGTCTTTGATCTCGACTTCGTCGCTTTCTCACGTTTTTTTTTTTATTGGTAAGTCCTGAAGGACATAGAACGAGTCCCCTGAGAAAACAAACCTCAAGTCACGACTCACGGCATTATGCATATGTTGTGTGCGTGTGTGTGTGTGTATGTGTGTTTGCGTATGTATGTTCTTCATCTAACGAACGCGTTTTAAAAACATTGTTCATTGCTATATGTTTGGTATTCAACTCATATTTGTCAAGTTAAAGTTTCGGAAAATCTCTCTCTCTCTCTCTCTCTCTCTCTCCTCTCTCTCTCTCTCTCTCTCTCTCTCTCTCTCTCTCTATATATATATATATATATATATATGTATATATGTACACACACACACACATATATATATATATATATATATATATATATATATATATATTTATATATCATAGAACTCATTATTTATCATTATGCTTTTTATCATATTTATTTTGATCTTTCACTACATAAAATCGTTGGAATTTAGCTTAAAGGCCCTGTTAATAATCCTTCGTTATAACCCATTATTATTATTTTGTATTGCGAGCTCTTTTATTGTATATAAAGGCATAAGGTTTAAAGGCCGCGCATAAATAACTGAGGTAAAGAACAGTGACAAGGCCCTAGCTATCAGATCAGTGCCCTAAAGATTGACCATAAGCACGTATGATTAGCGCCCAAGCCCCACCTACCCCCAAGCTAGGACCAGGGAAGGCCAGGCAATGACTGCTGATGGCTCTGTAGGTAGACCAATAGGCGCCCCCAAACCCCACATCCTTAGCCCACAACGATGGCGAATACAGTACAAGAAACTATCGAGCTTGAGCGAGACTCGAACCCCAGTCCGGCAGATCGCCAAGCAGGGACGTTTCTAATATGTCGTAATTCATATTATAGTTTATATATTTTATCGTTTGAATTAATCGCATATTCGTAGGGAACAACTCTATGCGGTATTAGACTCGCATTGCAACATTGCAAGTTTATAAATAAAAACGTAATATATAAGAAAAAACTATTAAAAATACCAATTTTAATAATAGATAGGAATCAATAAACAGATAAATGAACACATACGTAAACAAAAAATAAAAACGTAATATGTAAGAAAAAAAACTATTAAAGATACCAAAGATAATAATAGATACGAATCAATAAACAGATAAATGAACACATACGTAAACAAGAAATAAAAACTTAATATGTAAGAAAAAACTATTACAAATACCAAAGATAAAAATATAATGGAATCAATAAACAGATAAATTTACACATACGTAAACAAAAAATAAAAACGTAATATGTAAGAAAAAAACTATTAAAGATACCAAAGATAATAATAGATACGAATCAATAAACAGATAAATGAACACATACGTAAACAAGAAATAAAAACGTAATATGTAAGAAAAAACTAGTAAAAATACCAAAGATAATAATAGATACGAATCAATAAACAGATAAATGAACACACGTAAACAAAAAGTGAGAGAAACATCAATCTATTGATAACAGGCTCTTCAAAGTCGTACGATATAAAAGGGATCAACAGCAGCACTGAGAGTATTACAATAAAGTAAAGGAAAGTCTTCGCTACAGGGGAGCTGTATTTTGAGACTACTTTATGTCCGTTGCATATAATAACCATCGATCCCGTACTGGAAGTTATCAGGATGAATTTATTTCGTCTATGTTTGGTATATCAATTACTGTTGCTTCTAGCATCCATCGTCCTTACACCCTTTCCAGTGATGCTGTTGAGGAACTTTGTTTATGTGTTTATAGAATATGCTGAAATTAATCATGATTTGTGTAGCTAAATTATATATGATATATATACAGTATAGTGTTCTCTTGCTTGAGAGTAAACTCGGGCACAGTATTCTATTTTAGTTCTCTTCCTCTTGTTTTGTTAAAGTTTTTATAGTTTATATAGGAATTATTTATTTTGATGTTACTGTTCATAAAATATTTTATTTTCTCTTGTTTCCTTTCCTCACTGTGCTATTTTCCCTGTTGGAGCCCCTGGGCTTAAAGCATCGTGCTTTTCCAACTAGGGTTGTAGCTTAGCAAGTAATGATAATAGTAATATTGTATATATACATGCATGCATACATACATATATTTTTATATTCGGCATATGTATTGCATATTTATTTATTCATAATGCATATATATTTGTTATTTTACCTTTTGTATGTTTTACAATTTGTTTCTCTCGTTAGATAATCCCTATATGTTTGCAGTTTGAGCATCGAAGGGAAGATTAATTGATATTAACGGTGACTCTTGCTTGAACATCCATTTTCCTTTGGTGATCGTTGTAAATGTTAGGGCCTTTGAATATATATATATATATATATATATATATATATATATATATATACATATATATGTATATATATATATATATGTATATACATATATATATATATGTATATAAACATATATATGTATATACATATATATATGTATATATACAAATATATATTTATATATATATATATATATATATACATATATATATGTATGTATATATATGTACATATATATATGTTTAAATACATATATATGTATATGTTTATAATATATATATATATATATATATATATATATATATATAAATATATATATATATATATATATATATATATATATATATATATATATATATATATATATATATATATATATGCTTCCTGAGTGGGGATATATTAACGTATCGTCATGATTAGCAAAGATGTTCTAGTCAGGGCCACACATACTAGGTTGGTTTGCCGTGAGCGATCATACGAAAATCTCCCACCATCACCAATCCGCGCTGGGCAGCGTGGTGATGAAATCTGGCCTAACCCAGGACATGAATTGACATGTGTGAGGCCTTTATCCTTCATTAGACTAGAAACGGCTGCATTTGTTGTTGTTGTTATTGTTGTTGTATGAAGTATATGCTAAGGGTGATAGTACTTACAACGCATTTAAAAAGTGTAGAGGAAGGTAGAACTCAAATTGCAGGTTGAAAATAAATAGATAAGTTCTTAAAGTATGCGGGTCATTTAAGAAAACTGAAGCAGGAAGAGAAG
>NC_090738.1:112047417-112057417 GCF_036898095.1 Palaemon carinicauda
TATATATATATATATATATATGTATGTATTTATATATATATGTATGTATGTATATATGTATGCATGCATGTATTTATATATATATATATATATATATATATATATATATATATATATGTATGTATGTATTTATATATATATATATATATATATATATATATATATATATATATATATATATATATATATATATGTATGTATATATACTGTATATGTATGTATGTATATATATATGTATGTATATATATGTATATATATATATATATATATATATATATATATATATATATATATATATATATATATATATATATATATATATATATATAATGTGTGTGTTTGTGTGTGATCGCAGTTGGGCCCTGAATAAAAGAACACAATAACAATGGTGGAGGAATGCAATAAAGATGAGAGAGAGAGAGAGAGAGAGAGAGAGAGAGAGAGAGAGAGAGAGAGAGAGAGAGAGAGAGAGAGCTTCGTTAGAGTCTGTGCGTGAAGAGAGACTTGCAAGTATTATCCTTCTTTCAGAGACTGAAGTGAGGACTTGTGACGCACGTGCGGCTGTCCAGTGCTTATGCACGATTTAAGGTCGAGAGGCAGAGGGCGATATTAATAAGTAGAGTTCTTCAGAGCTTATTGATTTGGGGGGAAGGTGAAGTAATGTGGTTATGACACTAAAATTGACTACCAAAATCAATTTTTATTTCTTGTGAATTGATTTCTTGAACTGATTGTTAACTAAACCTTCTCTTTCAATTTTCTTGATCACC
Organism: Palaemon carinicauda; assembly: GCF_036898095.1. Classification (NCBI taxonomy): domain Eukaryota; kingdom Metazoa; phylum Arthropoda; class Malacostraca; order Decapoda; family Palaemonidae; genus Palaemon; species Palaemon carinicauda. Next base: position 112,048,188 of record NC_090738.1, read on the forward strand.
TTTCTCGTACATCATTATATTATGTATCTCATAATACTACAATACTTGAAATTACTCTCTCTCTCTCTCTCTCTCTCTCTCTCTCTCTCTCTCTCTCTCTCTCTCTCTCTCTCTGGGGTATTAGCAACGAGGGGCTTATTCGGTCGAATAAATGGATCATTTCCTCATCATAAAATGAGAGAATGTCCTTAACAAGATATTAATTTGATGAAGTTGATTAAAGTATGAAAGACAGGAGAGGAAGGTATGGGGGTATTACTTATTGCTAATTTAGGCAAAATGTTCTTCTATCGTCGCTTAAAAACCATTTGTTTTGATTAGTGTTAGTATATTTACTCATAATATACTCTACATTTTTTCAGGTTTAAAGACTCTGTTGTAAAGTATATTTTGTACAAAGTTTCAGATTCTCTCTCTCTCTCTCTCTCTCTCTCTCTCTCTCTCTCTCTCTCTCTCTCTCTCTCTCTCTCTCTCTCTTGAAAAGTATCCATAGTTGAATTAGCTCCTGATTGTGCCACAAGTAGCAGCACTAATGAGGCTTCATAGATGTGCCTCTAATTTGAGAGAGAAAGAGAGATGGAGATGCTGAAAACAAGTTTTTTATTACATTAATACATTGATTCCAATATTTTCTCCTCCGTGGTTAGTGAACAAGATCTCTAAATTTTGAAAAATTCCGCCTTTTCATTTTCATTTTTTTTTCAATTTTTAATATTTGGATTTAATTTTTTTAATTTTCGATTTTTCTTATTTTTTTTTATTTCTATAGAATATATTTTCAAAATAATTAATCATAAACTTTATAGTACCACCTATATAAAAGGAATTGTAAACTTATGTTAACGATATAAAAAAATTTTTATTCATCATATCAGATCGAAAATTGCCTCCGTAGTTAGAAGGCGTAATTGAAATCCCTCGTTTTACATTTACCCTTACTAGATATGAGCTGGTGCATATTGCAATTGATTCTGATGGGTGGTCAATTGAAAACTGTGGCTCATAGGTAATTATAACGAGTGCAATTGAATTTGTGAAGACTGATTTATTTTGATGTCTGAGGACTTTTATAGACGCAGAAATTCAATTATTATTCATATTCAGCATTGTTTCGTGTATTGGATAGTACATTTCATAGAGGGTATTTGAAGTAATTGCCTCAGCTGGTCAGTACTTTGAAGTTACAAATTGAATCATAGAATTAATCGGTTTAGGATTAATCTATATGCATATATATATATATATATATATATATATATATATATATATATATATATATATATATTATATATGTAATATATCTATCTATCTATCTATATATATGAATATATAACGGATTTTGAGCGAAGCGAAAAATCTATTTTTGGGTGAGATAGCCATGTCGTCCTGATGGAAGTTCCTATAGGGTAGCTTCCTAGGGTATATTACAACTACGGCGATATTCCCAGAGAATTTACCTTAAGGTACCAGAATTCTAACTCCTGGAGCGAGTATCCCTCGTGAAAGGGATATCGCGACATATCAGAGGACGTATTCTAGACACGTCACATGGCAATCTACTACCTAAATAGAGATTCGTCTCGTAGGAGGGAGATTGACGAGATACGAATTCGGGAAGAAAAAGGGGGGAGCCGCTCCCAAGGCCTCCCAATCCCCCGATTCGTATGCGTGCCTGGCGCCAATCCTGGCGCCATCTGTATTCCTTGTAGCGTACACGAGGTGCTACAGATACTGTATGTAGGGAGGGGTCCTACAGCCCTTTCTTAGAAAGGCAAGGGCGGGTCCATCAGGACGACATGGCTATCTCACCCAAAAATAGATTTTTCGCTTCGCTCAAAATCCGTTTTTTGGGCTCAAGCCATGTCGTCCTGATGGAAGTGTACCAGAGCATTACTGTATCTGTGGATTCTCAGAACGTGCCGTACTCCCCGGAGATATTTATTCCCGGTCGACTAGACCTAGAGACCTAAGATGTTACCGTTATACATCTTTTCAACTAACTATAAACTATGTTAGAGCTTCCTGCCCCCTACAGGGAAGAGTCCTACTAGACTCTGGAAAGTCTCGAAGAGTACATATATCTATGTATGAATATCAGGCAAGCTAATATAGTGGTCTCGCCCTATATTAAGTAAAGCATAGTTTGTAAAGGACCACTGCGTCAATATGAAATATCGACCAGTTTTCCGCACAATACTTGTATTGGCCAAAGGTTTTATATCCGCATAGGAGGAAAACCAATGCAACATAGCTTGCATAAAGGAACAATTCTATTAGAATTATCCCAGATAAGGTACATAGAATGAATGCTCAATTATACCAATAAATTGACACAGGTGAAGGAGACGCAAGGTTCTCAAGAACAAGCTTATTGACAGACAATAAACAGACAGGTTAACCACAATTATACATATATATATAAGAAGAGGATAACCCAAAACTTTAAGCATAAGTATGATAGTAAACAGGGCTTGTTTGTCTGAAAGAAAAACATTAGATGCCACTTTTAAGATACCGAGGTATCAAAGTCATAAAAGCCTGTATTACAAATCAATGACATTAGCGTTAGAAACGCTCGGCACACATGTCTGCACTTATGCTAGGTTCACCTTCGGAAGTGGAACAGTCTGGATGGGCAACACAGTGCCCTCACTTAGTTTGTAGTACAGTATGTAACTACACACTCACCCTGGAATTAATCGTCCCAATTAAGACCACTGTTCCTCGCAGAGTTAAACAGTAGGGTTAACACCGCGACCCACTGCTACCACAGATCTCTTTTAGTTCCTCTACTTGCTTCGCATAGTGGCGAAAGAACACTCTGGAAGACTTCCAGCCAGTGTATGAACGGAGATGTTCAAAATCCATGCAATTAAAGAAATTTAAGAATGAGGCAACTTTCCTCGGATCGTGACCTGCGGGTGTATTGTCAGGATCCGCTCTGCGAATAAAATATGTGATTTTTGCTCTGAGTTGATTCAGAGATAAATTTGAGCCTGATGTTTCTACCCTGAATAGTTGACCACCCTTGAAGTCTGAAGTTCTATGAAGATAGACCTTTAGGCATTCTACTGGACATAGAGATGCATCTTCTTTCAGAGGGCAGATTCTCCAGGGACCCCACCTGTTGGTGGGTAACTCATTCTTGGCGAGAAACGTAGGATCCGGAAACAGGTTCAGTTCTTCCCCATCCAGGAACTGAACACGACCTGCCTCTCTCGAGAGGCTACAATTTCACTAACCCTGGCCCCGGACGCGAGTGCAAATTAGGAAAATAACTTTTTGTGTCAAATCCTTTAACGCACATTCTTCATTGCTCAACAGAGAAGCGAAATGAAGAACTTGTCTAAAGACCATGAAATGGGCTTTGGAGGTGCTGAAGGTCTGAGCCTAGCACAGGCTTTCGGGACTTTATTAAAGATCTCGTTACCTAGGTCGACCTGGAAGGCATATAGAATGGGTCTTGTCAAAGCAGACTTACACGCTGAAATCGTGTTCGCTGCCAACCCTTGACCATGGAGGTGGGGAAAAAAGATAAGCAGAAGTCTGTCAAGATCTCCTGCGGAATCTTCGCCTTGACAAAAGGCCACCCATTTTCTCCAAGATGACTCATATTGCCTTCTAGTAGATTTGCATTTATATTCCTCAAGGAAGTCTATACTGGCTTTCGAAATCCCGAAACGCTTTCTCACCGCTAGGGAGAGAAAAACATGACCTGCAGGGTCCGGGTTTTCTGTAATGAAGCGCAGACAGTTGACTTCTGGACTCGCTGGGTCAGAACTGGATCTGGTAGTGGTACAAACTTCAGCTACAGTTCCAATGCCAGGAGGAACCACACGCTGTTCGGCCACTTGTGGGCCACTATTGCCGCTACCCTTTGAAGGATCTCAGTTTGTTGAGGACCCTCAACAGAAGGTTGTGAGGAGGGAACAGATAAATCTTGGACCATCTGTTCCAGTCGAGGGACATCGCGTCCACTGCTTCCGCTAAGGGGTCCTCGTACGGGGCACGTACAGGGGCAACTTCTTGTTGTCTTTCGTCGCAAAGAGGTCTATCTGCAGTTCTGGGACTGATTCAGAATGAAGGAGAATGATCCTGCGTCTAAGGACCATTCCGACTCTATCGGTGTGAACCTGGATAGAGCGTCCGCTGTCACATTGCGGACTCCTTGAAGGTGAACTGCCGACAGGTACCACTTCTTCTTTTCCGCCAATCGGAAGACGGCCAACATCACCTGGTTGAGAGGTGGTGACCTCGATCCTTGTCGATTCAAGTATCTTACAACTACCTCGCTGTCTATTACCACTTTCTGTGGAACGAATGACACGGGGAGACTTTCTTTAAGGTAAGGAGCACTGCCCTAGCTTCTAGAAAGTTTTATGAGAAAGGTCTTGAATAGCCTGGACCAAGTCCCCTGGACTTTTTTCCGATGAGAGTGACCTCCCCATCCCTCCTTTGAGGCGTCTGAGTGAATCGTCACCGACGGGGGAGGTGGCTGAAGAAGAACCTGACATCTTTAGATGTCTGGCTTGGGACCAAGGCCTGAGAAGAGTACTTAGCCGAAGCGGCTGGTCTTCTCAGATCTCTTCACGCGTTTGATGCATAACTTCTCCAAACTCCGATTGCATCCTTTAGCTGTGCTCTAGCACTGGGTCTGTCACCGAAGCAAACTGGAGAGAGCGCAGTACTCTCTCCTGCTCGTGTCTTGATATCCTTTCGGAATCTTGAAGTCTCTTGACAGAACCCGCTATCTCCTTCCTTTTCTTCGCTGGGGTGGAGAAACGGTGTGACAAAAGGTCCCAGTGGATCTTAGCCACTGGAACTTTTGAGATGGAGAAAGTCGAGACTTTTTCTGTTGATCTTGAAGCCTAGGTACTCTAGGAACTGGATCACTGACTGGAAGCTTGCAAGCATTCTGTCTCGGATGCTGCCCACACCAACCAGTCGTCCAGGTAGGCTACTACCTGAATTCCCTTTAGGCGAAATTGTTTGAGAGCTACGCTCGCAAGCTTCGTAAAAATCCTTGGGGCTATGTTTAGCCCGAATGGCATGGCTCCGAAGGCGTGTAGTCTTCGCTGTAGCCTGAACCCTAGGTAGGGGGAGAGTCGATGGCTAATTGGAATGTGCCAGTAGGCATCTGACAAGTCTATAGAGACGGAATATGCCCTCTTGGGCAGTAAGGTCCTTATGTGTTGCAGTGTTAGCATTTTGAATTTGTAATTCACTATGAACTTGTTAAGTGGCGACAAGTCCAGAATGACTCTGAGCTTTTCCGAGTCTTTCTTGGGAACACAAAACAGCCTCCCTTAGAAATTGATGGGCTTCACCCTTTTTCTCCAACCGTTCTTGAACGTACTCCTCCATAACGGGGGTGGAGTGTTGGAAAAAACCGAAGGTACGGGGGTGGAGTGCTGTACCAGCTCCCGCCCATTCCATTCTTGAGTAGGCTGTGGGCCCAGGGATCGAAGGTCCACCGATCCCGAAATTTCAGAAGTCTCCCTCCTACCGGTATCACCTCACTTGGACTGCTGTCCTGAGGTCTTGCCTTCCTGACCACGACCACCCCTAAATCCCCTTCCCCTTGAGGGGCGTCTAGACGAGCCTCTGGCTGCTCCTCTAGGCTTTGCTCGGAAGGAAGTAGACTGCCCTTCGAACGCTGGGGTGAATGCCGTGGACTGTGTCGACACGGCCTGGGGTACCCACTGAAAGGTGGTCGGGGTTTGTGCCACGATCTGGGGCACTGGGGGCAATGGCAATTGCAGTTGCTGTTGCTGTCTAAGAGGCTTGGCTGGCCGAGACGGTAGCCTAGTCCTCATAGTCTTCCTCTTTGGTTGAGGACCCTCATCCGGGGAAGACTTTCTTTTGATAGCCAGGTCCCACTTCTGGAGAAGGTTTCTATTCTCCAAGGTGGCTTTATCAAAAACTTCTTTGACCAAGTCGGTAGGGAAAAAGGTCTTTTCCCCAAATGTTGGAGGAGATTAGTTTCTTTAGCTCGTGCCTCACTGTAGCCGAGGTAAACACGAACTCCCTACCAGCTCTCCTTGCCTTGACGAAGCCATAAAGGTCCTTCGTCACTGTGGCCAGATGAAGCTTGGCCCCTACCATGAACATTTCATGGACCTTGGGGTCACTTGCCATCGTCTCGAGAGTAGTCTGAAGAGACATTGAGGCAGTCAGTCTTTCTTTTGTATCGAGCTCACTTCGCAAAAGAAAGTCAGACAGCTTAGGGGGGTCCTTGCCGAACTGACGTCCGGCAATATCAGCCTCCAACTTTCCACTTAGAACGTAAGATGGACGTCCTTCCAATCTTTGTGGTCCATAGGCAGGGCCAGCGACAAGGGTTTACACTCCTCTAGGGAGGGGCAAGACTTGCCGGCCTCGATTGCTTTTAGTACAGCCAGAAACCCTTTCTGTAAAAAGGGGGAAGGCTCTAGTAGGCGAGGACACAAAGGAAGGGAGCTTCCTATTCAATGCAGCTACCTTTGAGTTAGAGAAGCCCCTCTCTTTCATCGAAGATGAAAGTAGAGCTTGAGCCTTAGCATGGTCATCACTATGACCTCCTTCGGCTCTGCCTCCTCCTTTGAAGCTGGTTCCTTCCTCAGCCGGACATAACAGTCCGGATATGGTGCCTTGCTGGGCCAGAATTCCACCCTCCGGGGGAACTGAGCCCAGCATATCCGAGATGACGATCTTTCCAGTCGTCATCGACATGTGCTCAGCATACCTCCATGGGTTAGCATCCGAGCACAAAGGAAGGTCTTTCACATTGAGCTTTTCTGGGGCCCATGTGATTCTGCAAGGCACTGCATTCGCAGTTCCATTGCAGCCGCCTTCTCCTGATTCTCCTTCTGCATTTGTTGGATCATTCCAACAATAGAAGAGAGGGCCTGTCCCAGCTCTACTGGGAGACCGGCCGATGTAGAGGGACTTGAACTTCATCCTGGGCTTCTGCAAGGAGGTCTTCCTCCTGACACCCGTCCACATCAGATATCCTGTCATTTAGCTAGATGTCTTGCATCGCGACCGCGACTTCAGCATCCACCTGGATCTGAACATAGGGGATCTCCTCTTAAGGCTGGGGAATCACTGCCTCAGCTGATGCCTTAGGGAAAAGATACGCCCTCATCTTCTCACTTGGAAGATAAGGGCCAGAAGTGTACTTTTGGAAGCCCCTTACCCAGGTACGAAGCTTCTTCCTAGCTATTTAAATGTCTCATTAATCAGGTTAGTGCACACAGTACATACCTGAGGGTCCCAATACCGGAGATCATCCTTGGAGACAGCGTATGCTGCGTGTCTCCTACAAAACTCATGTCCGCAGAGGTTCTTGCTGCTGACATTGCAGAAAGCACTTCCCCACTTCGGAGTGTCCTTCTGTAAAGAGAAGAAATTTTCATGAGTATCAAGTGAACTATGTATCACTGGATATGCATAGTATAGCATAACAATTCATAAATGAAAGACACACACTTGTGTTTCCCTCACAACCCATTGTTGCAGCCTTCCAGATAATAAAATCAAAAAAATTGGTTTATCTCTACTAGAGTAACCAATGCAAGGTTTCCATAGGAAACAGGTGGAGCTCACACCTAGGCAATGATTTTAAAATCCTGGATAATAGACGGGGAAGAACTCTGCTTCCTGTCTGAGGGCAACAGCAAAGGGCTGTGTAAGAAAACACAATAGTGTTAGAAGATACAGTGCTGTACCTAAACTTTTACTATAGTTTTCTTCTTACTGTATATGCTATACAGAAGAATACTAGTACAGTATAGGAGGATGTGTGCCGGCCTGCCTTTGCCGGCCGGCACACACCACAATTAGCTTTAAAGTATACTACTTAACAGCTATAGGGCGGCAGCCCTCTGGTTCAAATGCCTGTGCCGGCGGCAGCAGCTGCCGGCCAGCAACAGCCAGTGTTGGCCGGCAATGATTGCCGGCCAGCAACTACACAAGGTAGTACCCAGCTGCCGGCCACACTCTTGGTGACCGGCAGACAAGGACTGACATAAGCCGGCCGGCAAAGGTACAAGACCGATGCCAGCCGGCAGCAAAAGAACCAGAAGACTACCCCTGCCCGGCTGCCGGCCTCATAGGCCGGCTGCCGGGACAGGTACAGCACTAGAAGAAAAAAGAATGGATGCCGGGATAAGAGTGTACACGACCCCCAAAGCCCGGCAACCGAAAGAGTGCATATAAGGAAGGGGAGAAACTTAATTCAGGCTTCCTTGACCAATGCCGTCCGGCTCTGTCGGCAGGCATGGATGAGGGACCAAGAGAGGTCCGGGCAGCACTCGAAAACATAAGACCCTTGCCGGCCAGCATCTCAGCCGGCCGGCAATGGCCTTAGTCAATTCCATATCCCAACCTATACTAGGTCCAGAAGTAGAATGACGTACAGTACAGTAATACCCCTGCCAGCCAGCTCTGCCGGCCGGCAAGGTACAGTACAGTAATGGCAAGGCCATTACGGAGATAGAGGGGGAAGGGACAAAAGGGTCCTGCCAACCTTGCTTTAGTGACAGATCACCCGCAGCCAAGAACTCTGTCTTAGCCTAAGGGAGATCTAAGGGAAAGGGCCAGCAATACTTGCCAGCTTCCCAAAGCACCAAAGCAAGGAAGGCGTTGCTATTCCCAAGGGAAGATTTTATCCTCCCCAAGAACAGCAACAGGACTTAGTCTGGTCGATCACAAAAGGAGGAATCATACTACAGAAACCTTCGATAGTGACCTAAGGGAGCTAAGCTCCCTTTATAAGTGTTAGGTCAGCGAGGGGAACTCTGCCCCAAGCCAGACAACACGGACTCAGACTAAAAAACTCTGTTGTTCTGTCCCTCTTTGAACCAGACTCTGCTGGAACAGGAAGGTACAGTAACACCCTAGTATAGTTTTATCGAAAATAAATTCGGAAAAAACCACTTAGGGATAAGCCCAAGGCTTAAACAGAGGGAAAGGGATTGCATACCTTCTCCGAAGAAAAGAAAGCAACCGGGGAGAATAATAAAGTATACTAAGGCTCCATAAGCAATTAACCTAGGCACCAAGAGAATCGATTACCTAATTCACCGAAACTCTCACGTATACAATCTTGGAAATATTCCACACAGTCTAAAATGTATAAAAAATAGCCTAAAGCTTTAATAAACTTTTAATTACACTCGGAAAAACCAAAATCATGCATTAAGTACTAGGACCAAACGACTAGGCTACATGGCCTAGCGTAGGCCAGA
>NC_090738.1:112064917-112067417 GCF_036898095.1 Palaemon carinicauda
TTCTTTCTTATTTCATGTCTAGAATAACATTTGTTATACATCTTATGTGTTTTAATTATTGTATTTCATAAAGTGTGTTTACTCCATAATTTTTCTATCCGTCTTGAGATACTTTCTCTATTGGGACACTTTGGGATTTGTAGCATTTTACGTTATAAACTTGACGTGATTATAATAATAATGATGATTATGATGTAATTCAAGATGTGTCTAATATCAAATAAGATTAAGAATAGGTTGTGTTTCTGATTAGAATTACAGCTATTGTTATACAGGGAGCAATATATTTCCGGTAAATTAATTATTCAAATTAGAGTATAATGATGATGAAAAAAAGTTACAACGAATTTGAATGAAATATGACTCATTGGTAAATCAGGTTAACGTTTTTGATAGGATGGATCACATTGTTTTGAGGTGGTTTGCTCAAGAGGAAAGAATAAAGCATATTCAGTTGAGGGGGGCGGGGGGGGGGGGCAAGCCAGCCTCAACTTGGTGCCAGTCCCAAGCCCAGGTAAATGGGGAGGGTTGGCGGCAGGAAAGGCATCCGGCCATGAAAAATTTGCCAAAACGAATATGGACAGTGAATATTATCAGAATAGAATTAATGCTAGATGGAGAAATCTGGCCAAAATCATCAACCCCACAAAGAAGTGGGAAAAGATGTAGACAAAGAAGAAGTTGATGAAAAAAAAGAAAGGTATATAAGTGGTAGGACGGAGAATGGTGAGAAATCTGGATACATAGTTTAAATAAGCAGTGAAAAAGGCCTTTGGCGATCAGGGAGTGTAGTGTAAGCAAGATATAGGTGAGGAATACATTGTACTGTATACGGGAGATTTGATGAGCATACGGGGAAGCTGTTTGAGGAGCTGATGTTGGGAAAGTTATCTTCTTTGCAGTGTCATATTCTATCCATCAGTTGTGGCGTGGCTTTCACAGTGGCGTTGCTAGCTGCTTCCAGAAATATTGGCATAATATTGTGTATATATATATATATAAATATATATATATATATATATATATATATATATATATATATATATATATATATATATATGTGTGTGTGTGTGTGTGTAAATATATATATATATATATATATATATATATATATATATATATATATATATATATATATATATATATATATATATGTATGTGTGTATATATATATAATATATATTTATGTGTGTATATATATATATATGTTTATATATATATATATATATATATATATATATATATATATATATATATATATATATAAATATATATGGTTTCATAATCCCATTTACTCGTACATATATTAAAGTAAACCTCATAAATCCAGTTTTCTTATTTCTTTTTCCTCTGTGCTATGATCTCGAGTTTGCATAAAGTTGCTGTCTTAGGATTTTGAAAGGTACATAGCCACAATTTAGTAATATATAGTACGTATGTACATATTCTGTTTTATATTTTTATGTATATATGCATAATATATACAGTATTTGCCAGTTGAATTTTCGTAACTACAGTAATAGTAATAGAACTAACATTAGAAATAATTTAATTTTTCTAATAACGTAACCTCAAATAAGGATCTTATGCAATATAGAAATTAAATAAAGAAAAAAAAATACCTTGGCAAGAAATGTGTGCCTTACAACACCATTTTGATCTGACGCCAGAGAAATTTATTATTGCTTTTCTTGGAGGTCGACCAAGAAAATGGTCGGGCCAAAAGATTTCTGTGTGAAATTGTTTTGTATTTTGTTGCTGTCTTTGTTTCTTTCTCTTGTCTTTGTTTCTTTCTCTTGTAGGTGTTATAGTTTGGTTGTGAACTTGTTTATCCAGGTGTTATATTTCAGAATGAAGGTTATTGACTAGTCGATATATCGAGCTGTTTAGCTGAAAAATAGTGTTAAGCTGTTATTTGAGTCATTTAAATATGAAGAGATTAGAAAATATATGGTGATTAAAAGTGTTTAGATGTTTGAAACCATTTGTAGTAAAGGTTAGCAGATATGACATTTGGTTCCTAGAAATTGTTTTGTATGAAAGGCTAGCTGTGTTGTGACGTATTTAGCTTTAATGAAGATTTGCGTAGAACCTTTTGGCTGTTTTTGACATATTTTGATGTGAGAAGAAAGATTATTGAGTAAAACTTAGTTCTGATCTGACTTTCTTAACCATTAAAGACTGGCAAAGAACGTTAGCTTTTCTTTGACATCCTAACAGAAGGAAAAAATTGAATTAGTCTTTATGTGGTCTGGTAAATTTAGATGTTAAAATGTATGTGAGAGAGAGAGAGAGAGAGAGAGAGAGAGAGAGAGAGAGAGAGAGAGAGAGAGTTCAAAGGACAATGTCTCCAAATAGATAAATAGAAACTATCCATTTATGTAAAAGTTGAAATATAACATCAAAGGTTATCGACATCGGAGAGAGGGAAAAAAGAATAAATGTATAAAGTATTAGGCGAATATGAGAGAGAAAGAGAGAGAGAAATATACAGGGTATT
>NC_090738.1:112069917-112072417 GCF_036898095.1 Palaemon carinicauda
CCCATCTCATTGCACCTCTTACCATATTGGCATGCTGTTACTTGACACCTTATTTGCGACTAATATTTGCTCAGCAATCTATCTCTTGTTTTCTTTTGTGCCGGTAGGGGGAGCTGGTTCCCTGGGTGTATGGGTAGTGGATCTATAAGTCTCCCACCCCCTCCACCATCCTTATTCACTCCCATCAGTGTCGGATGGCAAATGGCTTCTGTGTGTTGTCAAGTTGACTTTGCAATACCTGGAAAAAAAAAAATAAAAGTTTTTACCCCTTTCCACGTTCGCTGATTGGTTGTCAGAAATATGTTCATATTTTACCTCTTTTTTTCCCACATGCGATTCTTAGATTGGTTTTCTTTCGAATTCTAGTAAATTCATTTTCGAATTTTTCTCGCTTCAAAGGAACATGAAACTGAGTTGGCTGAAGGTTCAGGATTCAATATTTGTTCCCTTTTCTGCTCAATTGCACCTGGAGCGCCGTCGCCTTTCACCTTTGCATTTATTCGTGTCTCTAGTACTTGTTGGATTTACGATTTTAGATATTTCAATGAAGTTCTTCAGATTTATTACTAGAGATAAATTTCCTATTGCAGTGATTTTACCTCGGGGGGGGGGAAATATATATATATATATATATATATATATATATATATATATATATATGTATATATATATACTATATATATACAGTATATATATATATATATATATATATACAGTATATATATATATATATATATGTGTATATACTGTATATATATGTATGATAATAATAATCATAATAATGATAATAGATAGATAGATAAAAAATGTATTGGTGGCGTTCATAATTCGAAGATAATTTCTTGGATAGACTCTCCTCCAGATAGTTTTCAGAATGACAGGCAAAATGTATTTAAGTTTCTCCATTTATTATCTAGTGTCGACAAGTGTTACTCTTCTTCAGGACTATATCGGCTGAGTGATGGAATTTAAATCTAATAAAAAGGCTATGGTGGTGAAAATTTCCATACAGAAATATATGGAAACTCCGAAACTGATTAGCAAAACGTGATAATGAACAAGAACATGAATATACGGAAGTTAGAGATGTTTAGCCCTGTGTGTGGATTGGTGTCAGTATAGTATAGTATAGTATAGTATAGTATAGTATAGTATAGTATAGTATAGTATAGTATAATATAATATAGTAAGTATAGTGTTCATTTATAAGGCAGTAGGTGATTTGTTTTGACAGGCTAAACGATAAGCCTATCAAACCTATCATATACTATTGTCTCTTTTATCTTTGGAGTCTCCCCTGTTTAGAGAAATGGCTTTGCGGTGACGAAACTTAGATTTACAGTTTTATTGTATTTATTAGTGTTATTGATAGCCACAGTCACTATTCTTATTAATTATGTGTTTTTATATCTCATTTATTTTCTTTATCTTGATTTATAAAGCATATATTTTTGTGTAGCTCTACATATTTCAGTATATGTAAATGATAGTCTACGTAGGCTATATCAACAAATCTGCCTTTACACATTGTCTTGTCGAATTTAAAATTTTCCAACCAATGAGAGAGAGAGAGAGAGAGAGAGAGAGAGAGAGAGAGAGAGAGAGATATTATCATTTTACATACTGGTGCTTCTTTGCTTTGCTTTCAAAGATGAAGAGAGAAACAATTATTATCTATTGTCTTTATGCATCTTTGGATTAGTTTTTAAATGATTGTATTAAATACTTTTCTGAAAGGGTGCATTATTATTTTCACGTATCAATCAATTTACTTTTATTTACCCTTGGAACAAAGAGAGAGAGAGAGAGAGAGAGAGAGAGAGAGAGAGAGAGAGAACACATGACGCGCTGTTGTTGCAAAGGTGTTGGTGATGACATCATACAAGGAAACGCCCTGGGCCTTCCCGGTATTATTGTGGAGATGCATCCCTTTGATAGTTAACAACAGAAGGCTCAGAATTGAAAACAGCTGTGGTAGGTCGTCATTAATGTCTGTTTTGTTGAGTATCTTGACTTTTGTATCAGTCGGTGCTTAGTGAGCGCTGGTGAATATATATCAGGAGCGCATAAACATACGCACACACACACATACACACACACACATATATATATATATATATATATATATTTATATATATATGTATATATATGTATATATATATATAAAAGAATTTATAATATATATATATCTATATACATATACATATACATATACATATATATATACATATATATGTATATATATATATATATTTATATATATATATACATATATATATATATATATATATATTTATATTTATATATACACAGTATATTTATGTATATATATGTATATATATACACAGTATATTTATGTATGTATATATATATATATATATATATATTGTAAAAATATATGTGTATGTGTTTTTATGTGTGTCTAAGAGAGAGAGAGAGAGAGAGAGAGAGAGAGAGAGAGAACATTAATTTTGTTAGTTTGAAAGCGTGCTTATAAACT
>NC_090738.1:112079306-112091806 GCF_036898095.1 Palaemon carinicauda
TTCTTTTGTGCTGGTAGGGGGAGCTGGTTCCCTGGGTGTATGGGTGGTGGATATCTAAGCCTCCCCCCCCCCCCCTCTTCCACCACCCTTATTCACCCCCATCAGTGTCGGATGGCAAATGGCTTCTGTGTGTTGTCAAGTTGACTTTGCAATACCTGGAATAAAAAAAATATTAGTTTTTACCCCTTTCCACGTTCGCTGATTGGTTGTCAGAAATGTGTTCATATTTTTACCTCTTTTTCCCACATGCGATTCTTAGATTGGTTTTCTTTCGAATTCTAGTAAATTCATTTTCGAATTTTTCTCGCTTCAAAGGAACATTAAACTGAGTTGGCTGAAGGTTCAGGATTCAATATTTGTTCCCTTTTCTGCCCAATTGCACCTGGAGCGCCGTCGCCTTTCACCTTTGCATTTATTCGTGTCTCTAGTACTTGTTGGATTTACGATTTTACATATTTCAATGAAGTTCTTCAAATTTATTCCTAGAGATAAATTTCATATTGCAGTGATTTTACCGGAGGGGAAATATATATATATATATGTGTGTGTGTGTGTGTGTATGTATGTATGTATATATATATATATATATATGTGTGTGTGTGTGTATTGTATGTAGCCTATGTATGTATATATATATATATATTATATATATGAAATATATATATATATATATATTATTATATATGTGTATATATATATATATAATATACATATATATATATACATATATATATATATATATATATTATATATATGTGTGTATATATATATATATATATACATATATATATACATATATATATATATATATATATAAGATAGACAATGTCTTGGTGGCCTTCATAAGTCCTCCCGATAGTTTTCAGAATAACAGACAAAATGTATTTAAGTTTCTCCATTTATTATCTAATGTCGACACGTGTTTCGAATCACTTTGTGACTCTTCTTTAGGACTTTATTGGCTGAGTGATGAAATTTCACTTGATTAAAAAGGTTATGGTGGTGAAAATTTCCATACAAAAATGGATGGAAACTCCGAAACTGATTAGCAAAGAGTGATAATTGAACAAGAAAATTAATATATGGAAGTTAGAGATGTTTGGCTCTGTGTGTAGAGTGGTGTCAGTATAGTATAGTATAGTATAGTATAGTACAATATAGTAAGTATAATGTTAATATATAGAGCAGTAGGTGATTGTTTTGACAGGCGAAACGATAAACCTATCATATACTATTGTCTCTTTTATCTTTGGATTCTCCCCCTTTTAGAGAAATGGCTTTGCGGTGACAAAAAAATTAGATTTACAGTTTTATTGTATTTATCAGTGTTTTTGATAGGCACAGTCAGTATTGTTATTAATCATGTGTTTTTATTCCTTATTTGTTCTCTTTTCCTTGATTTATAAAGCATATATTTTTGTGTAGCTCTACATATTTCAGTATGTGTACACGATGTTCTACATATATCAACAAATCTGCTTTTACACATGTTCTTGAATTTACAATTTCCAACTAATGAGAGAGAGAGAGAGAGAGAGGAGAGAGAGAGAGAGAGAGAGAGAGAGAGAGATTATTCTTTTACTTATAGTGCTTTCTTTGCTTTCCTTACAAGGATGAAGAGAGAAACAATTAATATCTATTGTCGCTATGCTTCCTTGGATTAGTTTTTAAATGATTGTATTAAATACGTTACTGAAAGGGTGCATTATTATTTTCACGCATTAATCAATTTACTTTTATTTACCCTTGGAACAGAGAGAGAGAGAGAGAGAGAGAGAGAGAGAGAGAGAGAGGACACGTGACGCGCTGTTGTTGCAAAGGTGTTGGTGATGACATCATACAAGGAAACGCCCTGGGCCTTCCCGGTATTATTGTGGAGATGCATCCCTTTGATAGTTAACAACAGAAGGCTCAGGATTGAAAACAGCTGTGGTAGGTCGTCATTAATGTCTGTTTTGTTGAGTATCTTGACTTTTGTATCAGGCAGTGCTTAGTGAGCGCTGGTGAATATATATCAGGAGTGCATAAACATACGCACACACACACACACTACACACACACATATATATATATATATATGTATGTATGTATATATACGTATATATACATATATATGTATATATATATATACTGTTTATATATATATATATATATATACATATATTTATATATATACACAGTATATTTATGTATATATATATATATATATACACAGTATATTTATGTATATATACTATATATATATATACACAGTATATTTATGTATATATATACACAGTATATTTTATCTATATATATATATATATTATAAAAATATACATATAGTGTTGTGTATGTGTTTTTGTGTGTGTGTCTGAGAGAGAGAGAGAGAGAGAGAGAGAGAGAGAGAGAACGTTAATTTTGTAGTCTGAAAGTGTGCTTATAAACTGCTTTAAATGGTTGGTTAATGAAGCAGCTCTAAATAGTCCACAATCATCAACACATCTACAAGAACGTGACCTCTCTCTCTCTCTCTCTCTCTCTCTCTCTCTCTCTCATTCCAGCAATTGCTTGTTTATGAAAACACCCAAGTCTTGAGTACATTTTTACCAAGTAAATTGCTGTTTTGGGCGCGCGGTTAAGAGATTATAGGCTTCAGTGAAATTTCACAATTCTTTCAAGGTTACCTATGAAACTCATTAGAATTATCTTTAGATTCTCATATATATGTATATATATATATATATATATGTGTGTGTGTGTGTGTGTGCGCGTATGCGTGTGTTATGAGTGTTTTTTATGATTTGCCCATTCTACAGTTACACGTCCGCACAAGCCAAACACACTCTATATATATATATATATATATACATATATATATATATATATATACATATATACGTATATATATGTATATATATATATATATATATATGTACATATATGGATGAAATTCAACACAATATTGTGTTCAAATAGAAATAAATATCTACCTCATACATGGGATCGAACCCTAGCCCCTTCAAATGAAAGGCCAGGTCGCTTCCAACCATTCCACCAGAGGCTCAAAAGAATTGGGAACCTAACTGCTACCTGCAGTTCAGGATTTACCTGGCGAGACATAATGCTCTTACCTGCGAGTTTTCCCAGACTTCCCGTCCCACTAGGTGACACAATTGATAGCTTTTTTGTTGGAATTACCCCTAATTAGTCAATATGGATGAAATTCAACACAATATCGTGTTCAAATAGATATATATATATATATATATATATGTATGTATATAAAATTTTTGCACGAATTATGCAAACTTTTACATAAAGACCGTTTTTCATGCATAGCTCATGTCTGTTGATGTCGCGTGAGTGCTAATTACGGTAATCTACAATTTACTTTTATAGTTTTTAGAATATTAATTTGAATAAAGCATTGCATCATTGCCGTGATTATTGGTGACCTTTATTATTATTTGCAGTATTTCTTAATTATTGTCTTATTTAATGTATGTCTTACAACTTATATTCGGTCAGTTACAAGCCTCGTGCTTTTCACTTTTTTCCTGAAATGTATCTCATTACCAAAAGTGGTTAAGGAACATGGAACAAACTTCATTTTTCTTTTCAGTGTTGCTAAACATATGGATAACAGATACAGTTAAAAATTTTGAATAGATAAAGCAAGTGACTGTTACAGTATTTATTGTATCAAGTATGTATGTTGAATTGCTTAAAAATGAATGTGAACTTTTTTTTTCTATTATTGGTTTTTACATTATTTTATGAAAATGACTTGTGTAATTTTATGGCAATAAATCGATTAAAAATTTTAGATTAGATTTTACGATAAAAGTAAGTTTTATAATGAAGGACGAAGGAAATCTTATAAGAGTGAATGAATGTTAGAAACTTTCACCGCACTAACGGAAAAAAATCTGTACTGCAATTTCCATGGTTTTATTTCAGCTGTGACTAAGTTGTGGAATGCTCTTCCAAATCGGGTAGTTGAATCGGTAGAACTTTAAAAATTCAAATTTGCAGCAAATGTTTTTCTTGTTGAACAAGCTACCATAAGTCCATTTTTATAGTTTATGTATGCAAGATCTGTTTTAATGCTGTTACTCTTTTAAAAATATTTAATTTTAATTGTTCATTATTTTTATAGAATTTATTACCTTATTTCCTTTCCTCAATGGGCTATTTTTCCCTGTTGAGTTCTTGGGTCTATAACATCCTGCTTATGCAACTTGGATTGTAGCCTAGCTAGTAGTAATATAATAATAATGATAATAATAATAATAATAATAATGATAATAATAATAATAATAATTATGATGATGATAATGATGATTAATAATGATAGTTAATAATAAAGATAATTATTCAGGGTCGTGTAAATGCTCATAGTCTTTTTCTTTATTATTGCTTTGAGTAAGTGAAGGATTCTTTAAATAACAAAAGTAAAAGGTCTGGCACATAGCATGTCAAGGCTACCAGGGAGAAGTAATAAGTATAGTACAGACGTTAGTAAAAGTACTTCCAGGCATTTTGTAATTATTCCTACGGTTTAGTTATGGCTGACGAACCGCGGATGTGCCCTCCCCCCCTTGTGTTGATAATTACGGTGTTGATATATATATATATATATATATATAAATATATATATATATATATATATACATATACATATATATATATGTATGTATGTATATATATATGTATATATATAAATATTTATGTATATATATATATATATATGTATGTATGTATATATATATATATGTATATATATAAATATATATATATATATATATATATATTGTATATTTATAGACATATATAAGCATTTGACCTTAGTTTTCGTCCGTATACTCTCTCTCTCTCTCTCTCTCTCTCTCTCTCTCTCTCTCATATAGGTATGCATATATGTATATTGATGTATATATATACATATATATATATATATATATACACACTTGCATATGCACACACATATGCATATATATTATATATTATATATATATATAAGTATATATATGTGTATACAGTATATATAATATATATATATATATAATATATATACATATAGATATAGATGGATAGATAGATAGATATATGTATGTCTGTATGTATCTATGTATGTATGTATGTGTGTGTGTGTGTGGGTTTACATTTTAATGATAACAGAAAAGGCCAAAGGAAATATTATGTGGGTGTAACCAAGAAGGAAATCGTAGACATGGCTTTAAACGAGAAATGTACCGGATTCAAGGATCAATAGGAATTGAAAGTCAAAATCTATTCAGACCTTTTTTTTTTTCGTGAACAGAAAATCGTCTTTCCCGAAAAGGCGTTTTCTTGGAAACCAAAACTATTAATTTTCTTCCTCGTTTATTCGTCTTCTGCTGAATTCATTTCAGAATCAATGTTTGAGTAAAACGGCTAAGGGCTTTCAGTTCCTAGTTATCATAAATTGATTTTATATTACAAACTAATGGTAAACCATATTTTCATGTTTGTACCGAGTATGTATTCATATATATATATATATATATATATGTATATGTATATACATATATATATATATATATATATAATATATATGCATATATATAATATATATATATGTATACAATATATATATATATATATATATGTACATATATATATATGTATATATATATATATATATATATATTCTGAATGGGGTTCCCTTGACGTGGTGAAAGGGTTTGTGTATAGCCACGATCAGAAAAGCTGTACTAGTCAGGGCCACCATTACTAGGTTAGTTTCCTGTGACCGATCAGACAAAGGTCTCCCACCGTCACCCATTCGCATTGGCCAGAGTGGTGATAAAAACTGGCCAAAACCCCGGACATTGATTGATAACTTTTATGTTTTATACCCATCAATATTTATGTTACTGCTGACTTTTAACATGACTACTGTATTTCTACTGTCCGATCATTTCACTCGAATAGGAAAAGTTTCTTTGAATTTTTGTATTTATATTTTCATTATTTATTCTCGTTGTTCTTATTCCATACTAAGCATTGCCTTAATTCACCATCTCCGAATATTTGTATTGAAAATGTTTTTCTCCATATATATATATATATATATATATGTATATATATATATGTATATATATATATAATATATATATATATATATATATATACACAGTATGGGGGGGTGTATATGTATATCTATATATAAAATATGGTAGATATATGTGGGTATGTGTATATTTATATCTATATATAAAGTATTTGTATTATATATAAACATGCAATGTATATATAGTATTTATATATATATACATATATACAGTATATATATATATATATATGTATATATATGTATATGGTGTGTGTATGTATACGTATATCTATATATGAAATATATGTATTATATGTAAACATACATTGCATAAATGTATATAATATATATGTATATATATAAATTATATATATAAATATATTTATACACATACATATATATATATATATGCATGTGTGTATGTATTTATGTATGCATACGAAAGGTGCAGGTAAATAGATAATACCAATGAAATATTCTAGTTTGTTGCTGAAACAGGTCAGGTGTGAGATAAAATTAAAATTAATGATGTTTCAGATTTACCATTTTCCTCTCCCGTGAAAAGCTACATTTATTCATGAATACATTCGTGATTACATTTGCCAAAATTTAACGCAATTTGCATACCCAAAAAATATGTTTTTCCCTATTCCATTTTTTTTTTTTAGTTTTTCTAATAAAACTATTTTTTTTTTTTACCATTGTCAAAGCACGTGTATTATTTTTTCATAAATTTTTTAAAATTCCAAATAGGATTGGTGGCACTGATTTCCTTACGTCCGAGAAGAAATGTATTGATAAATTATCGGAATTATACACGCTCGTAAAAAGAGCTTAAATAGCTTTTCATTTAATTAATATTTATCACCGTAAATATTTAAGAATAAAATTTGATTTTATTAGTTGTTGACGTTCACAAATGCCACGGATTCCAGAATAAATATATTAAAAGTGTTTAGAGGGAATGATATTTTATACATTTTATGAAAATGTTATTAAATTAAGTTTTTGTTCGTCTATGTTATAGCCGTTCATCTTTTCTCTTGTAGGAAATTTGTGTTGGATGCTTGTGAATTTTGAGACAAAAGAGCGGAGCATATTCCAACAATTGTCCTTTTTTAGAATTATCATCATCATTATCTCCTACGCCTTTTGAACCAAAGGGCCTTTGTTAGATTTCGCCAGTCGTCTCTATAGCCTTTGTTAGATTTCGCCAGTCGTCTCTATAGCCTTTGTTAGACTTCGCCAGTCGTCTCTATAGCCTTTGTTAGATTTCGCCAGTCGTCTCTATCTTGAGCTTTTTAATTCAATACTTTTCAATTCATCATCTACTTCACGCTTCATAATCATCAGCTATGTAGGCCTGGGTCTTCCAACTTTTCTAGTGCCTTCTGGAGCCAAGCTGAACGTTTGGTGAAGTAATCTCTCTTGGGGTGTGCGAAGAGCATGCCCAAACCATCTCCATCTACCCCTCATCGTGAACTCATCCACATATGGTACTCGAGTAATCTTTCTTATAGTTTCATTTCTAATCCTATCCTGCCATTTAACTCCCAATATCCTTCTGAGGGCTTTGTTTTCCAATCTGCTAGATCTATTGAAGATTATTTTATTGTCATACTATGACTCATGTCTATATAGTAACACCGATCTCACTAAACTGATATATAGTCAGACTTTTGTATGTAATTTCAGGTGATTTGATTTCCAAATCTTATTTTATCTAACCATTGTGTTATTTGCTTTTTTTCAATCTTTCACTAAACTCTAAATCTAAAGACCCTGTACTGGAGATCATGGTTCCTTAATATTTAAATGATTCTACCTCATTAATCCTTTCTCCTTCCAATGATATTTTATTTTCCATTGCATACTCCGTTCTCATCATCTCTAGAATTATATCACAGAAAAAATATTTTTATCATTGTCTAAGGATCTAATGGCTTATTAGAAAATAATTAAACGCGCATGAATAAAAAAAGAAAACATAAAATGTTCCTTAAAACTGTTTAAAGCTGTCGATAGAATTCCTGGAACGGCTGTAGCGTTCAATTTATTTTTATTAAATGGGAAATAATTTGGTTGTTGATATAGATAAGCTTTTATAGAGCAAACAGCGTACATAAGCGACGGAAACTTTTAGGGAGAAGACGAGGACGATGACGACGTGTTGGGAGGATATAGCGGAAAAAATTATGGGAACCGATATAGGGGATGGCTTAACGTTTTTCCCCCCCTATCCTGTTGTGAGTTATGCCTACAGTTTGTGGATGCTACATGGTTTTTGAGCCTTTTTGTTTATTTGTCGTGTGTATATTGTATATATATATATATATATATAAGATATATATATATATATATATATATATTCATTTATATATACATATATATATTTATATATATTTTTATGCATATATATGTATATATTTATATATATTATATATATATATATATATATATGTATATATATATATATATGTATATATATATATATATATATATATTCATATATATAAGTATATATATATATATATATTCATATATTTAAGTATATTTATATATATATTTATATGTATATTAAATTATATATATATATACATATAATATATATATATATATACATATATATATATATATATATATGTATATATATATATATATATATGTATATATATATATATATATATATAAGTATATATAATATACAGATCATTGAATGATGAGCGGGTAATTGTTGTATGTGGAGCAGTCGTGTGTGTTGCAATGCACCACACCCCACGAAAAACCCGTTATGAAAAAGGCAAAAAAAAAAAAGAAAAAAAAAAAGGAAAAGGTATAGAGTTTCAAGGACGACAAGGTATGGCAAGGTGATGTTTGCAGTGGCCCTCTTGTCCCTTGGGTGTTGCTCACGGCTTTGCTGTTGCCACTCTGCTCTCTCTCTCTCTCTCTCTCTCTCTCTCTCTCTCTCGTGTATTCAAGTTTAGTTTCTTTGCTTCAGTTTCCCCCCCTTTTCATATTTTATCCACCTTGTTTTTAGTTTTCGAGTTCTCTTTGAACTAACTTTTTAAAAAAATAATTTTCCCCTTTTGAGGGTTCGATATTTTATTTTGAGTGTATAGCAGTTTTCATACCTTCAATTGTATATCGTATTGATGTTATTACATCTGAAATTTGTCATAGAAAATTATTCATAAAATTTTTTCTTTTTTAAATTAAATTCTTTTCTACCGAAGCCTTTGAAAAGAAATTTCTCTTTACCTAGGTTTTAGTTTTCAATCATAAATTTTTTATTCTTTTCCGAAGTAGATATATGTCTCCATGTTTTCATTTTGGCAGCCCAATTAGATTATGACTTCGTACCTTGGTTCCCCCCACCTGCCCAAAATATATTTTATTGCCAGTGATTCTTTTCCAGTAAAAATATTTCATTTTTGAATTGTGGTTTTCCATAAGATAATATAACTGAATTAGGATTATGGCATTAGTCAATGATTAACATTAGCATTTCAATTTTTCTTTTGAGAATCTTTTGTTCTTTTATTTTTATTTATACTGGAAAATCTTTTGAAATGGTACACAGGTTTGTTGAGTAAATGATTTTTAGTCGAAGTACTGTATTCATGATTTCAATGTAATTGCCCTACAAATGTTTGTTCAAGTGGTCACTTAAAGTTTAATCTTTTAAATGACTGTATTTGTATTATAATACAAATCTACAGTCTTGTTGCTATTTTGTATACATAACTGTGGAGAGAGAGAGAGAGAGAGAGAGAGAGGAGAGAGAGATGAGAGAGAGAGAGAGAGATGGCATTGAAGTACAGTTTTTATTTAGTTTACCATAAATTTCCATTAAATGTAGTATTAGTTGTTGAGTGTGCGAGAAAGGAATAAAAAGAGGTTATATATTACTGGTCTTAAATATTATGTTAATAATAGAACTGGCAAATGTTTGCTTACCGTTTCGTTGGTAGAGAAAGCAACATATTTTTAGGAGGCAGTGTCGGGTAGTATGGACTGTTAATTTTCTTAAAAGAGGTTCACTTAATTTAGATGTATTGAAGGATTTATAATCTTATTTTGGTGTTGCTTATAATGTATTTCTTTTAAGGCAAAAAATAGAGAGGTTTTTCTCATCATTCCATTTATTCTAAATTCTATAAATACCAAAATTTATGTAGGCTATTGTTGAATTCTTTAACATGAATTATCTGAAACTTTTGATATCAAAATTTCTACTAAACAGTGACGACTTGGTTTGTAATTTAAGGAATTATATTTTTTTTTCTGGGATAAGGCTACCAATTGTTTATACTAGAGTATACGATCATTACTAACAATACGCTTGTTAGTGTTGCTATTGTGTACTATTAATACCCATGTTATTAGAAAGGTTGTTATGTTTATCATCCGTGCAGTTGGTATTAAGCTCTCATTATTATATGCGTTGTTATTATTATCATTATTATCATTATTATTATTATTACTATTATTATTATTATTATTATTATTATTATTATTATTATTGTTATTATTATTATTATTATTACTATTATTATTATTATTATTATTGTTATTATTATTATTATTATTATTATTATTATTATTATTATTATTATTATTATTATTTCTGCTGTTGCCTATCAAACAATTTAATGATTCTTATAATTCGTACTATTGTTCATGTTGATATTAAAGGGCTGGCAAATCCATCCTTTATTTGCAGGAATAATAAAAAGCTCATAACGTGTCAAAGACTTCGTTAAGGGAATTTTCCATTTGCGTCCTAATTAGAGATGCCTTATAAGCTAAAGACCACAGGAGACCCTTAGAGAGTTTTTATCGCATTTGGTTGGCTTTTGACATTACTGGAAGTGAATATTTTATTATAACTTTTCCCTTGTCATATATATATATATATATATATAAATAAATAAATATATATATATATATATATATATATTGTATATTATATATATAATATACATTTATATATATGTATATATACATGTATATATATTTATATGTATATAATATATATATGTATGTATATATATATGTATATATATATGTGTATATATATATATATATATATATATAATATGTTTTCCCCTAACAGCGGTTAGCTCCAGAGAAGAATATCATAAGTCTCTGTCACAATTAGCTTTTAACTGTTCGGTAGTGGTATGATCTCTATTTTAGTGAAAAGTCCCCAGGTATAAATAGTGCCATCTATCTGCAGAAATGCTCACCAGCAACTATTCTAACCCCCTTCAAACAGATCCATTTATCTCTACTGCTCGAATTCTGATCCCATCCTTTCAAATACATTTTTTTTTTACTCTTCTATCCCTTTCTTGGCATTCCTCCCCTCTTATTACTTCCGAATTACATGCCCTTTTCAGTGACCTATTATAATCTAATATTTTTCACCTCAAAATGCCCTTAATCTATTCGCTTATAGTAACTGTTTTTTACCACTTCTTTAACATGTCTCCACATTTTTACCCTATTAATTTTTCCTATTCAATATATACTAAGCAGCTCATCTCGGTAGATTTAGACTTATTGTTTTTTGTCCATTTGCATTATTAATCCACACTTCAAATTCTTCAGGAAGAATTAGCTAAGAAAATTCTTCATACATTCTCCCATTTACTTCAGAGACACTCCAATTCTCTTACCATTTTTGCACAAATCCTGTCACCTTTCTTGTTTCTTCTTTTCTCTAACTCTTTATCTGTTATATTTACTTCATGAACCAACTCTGCCACTCTTTCTCCATCCATGCTTACATTCAATACATGATCTTCCTGGTTTTCATTTAATCTCATTACCTCACTATTGCTTACATTTACTCTCAACTTTCTTCTCTTGCAGACACTTTCAAACACTTACCATCTTCTGCAGTTTTTCTTTATTACGAGTATCTTCAATCAGCACAGCATCATTGCAAACATGAACCTTTCCAAATCCCATATAAAATTCATTTTTATCATTCAACAACTTTTTGCCTATATTTACTGTCCCTTCTCTGACTTATCGCATCACTTCACATCACGTTATCCGTAATGGTATTGAATACCCGTAGACACATGCACATATGTAACGTGTGTGTGTGTGTGTGGGTATCTGTGTGAATATTTTACTTTATTCACTAAATCCATCCAGACTTTATTATTTGCAAGTGTTGTAGCCTTATTTTGCTTACTGCGATAATCATTTTAATTGTTATTGGTGTAAATTTTGTTGGAGATGTCACAGTAATGATGCAAACAAAATATTTGCAATTTTTTAATTTGATTTTTCTTGTCACCGTTGAATATTTTTCTCAAGTATTTTGTTTGGGCATAAAGATTCTAATGTCAGTATAAACATGTCTGACGTGAATAATGCGCGCGCGCGCGCACAAACACACTATATA
>NC_090738.1:112094306-112099306 GCF_036898095.1 Palaemon carinicauda
GCTCATTAGAAGCACATAGAACCCTCTACAATACACTGCGCTATTCACCACTATTTAATGGCACTCTTGAGCTTCCTGGATATCAAATTACTAGAACTCATTCTCTCTCTCTCTCTCTCTCTCTCTCTCTCTCTATATATATATATATATATATATATGTATATATATTTATATATTGCAGCCATCATCATCCTCTTCGACTCTTTCGCGCTCTGTATACGTATTTAGAACATCGTTTTCCCTCAACACCGATAGTACAAATCTGAATAATAACATCAGCAAGGATAAAGATGAACTGATTAACTAGGGCCTCGCTTGGAACCGTCACCCCCCCCCCCCCGATTATGCAGCCAACCGGATATATATGCATCGAAATTGGCCTGCAATTTTTTTTTTTCATGGATATGGACGGTTATGCAGAGATGACATTCGGTTAATCACTTCAGGGGGGAAATTAGTTTCAGGCCGTTGCCCCAAATTACAATCTGTGATGTTTTGGGCATGCTGATATCTGGCGTGTCATATGCGTCGGGGTTTGACTGGATTGTTTTATTAAAATTTTCATTTATTTGGTTCTTGATTTTTGTTTTATTTCGTTTGTTTGTTATTCATGTTTTGACTTTATAAAGGGTATTTTTTTTCTGGGTGTTTCATTTGTTCTTTATAAATATGTTTTTTTCAATATATTTTTTGTTTATTTTTTATTCTTAACCTTGTGTTTTTGGGAAATTCTAGTCGAGTTCTGCTTATCAGGTATATTTTTAAGGTATCTTTGGGTAGTCATTTATATATATACTGTATGTATATATATATATATATATATATATATATAATATATATATATATATATATATATATATATTTATTTGTCTTTTTCATTGAATTTTCCTGTAGCTTTTTGTTTTTAGCGTAATTGTTTTGAAATTAGGTAATCTGCCGTCGGTTTTGGCTTGAATAATTTTATCTTTTTTTAAACATTTATTCTTTTATAATAATTTAGCCTTTTCAAGTTATTTTAAGTAATTTTTTTTTTAATTTGGTTTTCTCTTTTATTTATAAATTTATATCATGTATTTTTTACCTATGTATGTATATATATATATATATATATATATATATCTTGACAGATTTCTTTTGCTTATACACTTATTATTCTGTATTTTCTTTAGTTATGTATTGGTTATTTTCGTATCGCGTATACCTTGATTTTATCTTGTCTTGGATGTTAGGTAATTTTATGTAGAATTTTGTTATCTTGGCTTGTTATTTTTTTATATCAACATTTTTAGAATTTTTTTTTCTCTTAGTGATGCTGGTAAATATGAATATAATACTGATTACTATTGCTATTATTATTGTCAGTATTATTGTTATTGTTGCTGTTGTTTTATATAGTTTATATTGTTAAAATGATAGTAATAACGATTATGATGATAATAATCACTATAATAGTGATTGATCGTTTTGTTGATGTTATTGTCAATCATTAAACGAGTTGATCCTGTCCTGATTGGAAAAGTTGGAAACACCTGAAACTATTTTACTCGTTCATTTCCAGATGTCACAATTTTAAAGAATTTGTAAAACTCAAAACTCATTTATCACGCTAAAAGTAATTAACCCCGAGGTAATTAGCTCCACTTTTGCGTAATTGAATCTGGACGAAGTAATTCATTTAGATGCAATTCCCGCAGTGTCTCGGAGGTGGCCGTAATGGATTGGAGTCGGGGTAAGGGGGGGGGGGGAGTTGGTTATATATGTCTAGACATGCTCTTGCATTCCAATTCTCCTGCATGTGTCTCATAGATTTAAGATGCCATTGCTCCCATTAGTAGATCTGAAATCCTTATCTATCTGGGCCATGCCATTTGAAACTGGAACTTAGAATGCTGTTTTAGTGCAAAGGCTAACGGGATCAACATTGGCATAGCATTAGAGTCACATATTTCAAGGAATGGATAAGAAAGATATGCAGGAAAAGAGAGACGGTTTCATAACCTTATGTAACCCGTATATTGATATTGTCTTTTTTGTCACTTTTCAAACAGCAATCATAATTGTAAAAGTAAAATTGTATAAGCCCAATGGACCAAATAGTGTAGGCAGTCAAACGTGGAAAAGAAATGTTGGAGTAAAAAAAAATACATTATTAAAAGGAAATAACAAAAATAATGAACGGATAAGTAACATATAAACTATGAAACGATACTTAAATAAGAATTCACCTAAAGTCTATGCTACTTATAAACCAATAACCATGTGAAGTCCATAAAAGCAAATTTTGGAAAAAAAAAGTGGGCCTTAACAGATCCTCATTTTGAAAGAGTTGATTATAAGGGTTATGGAAACTGGAAACGAACATTTAATTCCAAAGCTTAGCAATAGAGGAATTAAAGATTAATATTTTCCATTGAGTAGCAGATATGGCTTGACATGCATGTATCCCAAAGTCACCTTAGGAGTGGAGGAATACGTAATCGGAACTAGTTAAAGACAAAGTGGTATGTGGGTGAGTGTGAGGGCTTTTGCATTTGAATCGAAATGATAGTTTAAAACAATGTTTATTAAGTCTGATGTGAAGTTTTAGCCATTGTATTTATGAAATAAACCTTTAACCCCTGAACAAAATAAAGTTTTTTTTTTTTTCAATTATATGTGGCTTGTTCTAAATTATAGTAGGTATACATTTTCTTGTGGGGTGCAGAGTCATTTTAAATCAAGGGTAGAGCCATAGAGCCCACGCGCAGGAGAAAGGAAATGTAAGGTTATAGAAGAAAGTAATAGTCTATATTAATATCTCATATGATTAAGGTATACCTGCGATTCTTCGTCTTAAAAAATATGATACAAATATAGAAAGAACAAGACTTGGCCTTTTCAAGTTATGATATAAACAAACATAAAGGTAAGGATGACTGTTATATTATTTTCTCATTATAGTTAATACTCTTATTATTATTATCATTATTCTTTTTTATTGTCATTATTCTTGTTATCATTATTGAAAGTGCAAACTGAAGTGCACAATAGGGTAATTAAAGCAGCAAGTCAAGTAAGTATCACCCTTGTCTAATTTAGCTATTTTCTTTGCAGGTATGTCCAGTGATGTGAAGTCAGGTGCAAAGCAGCCAAGTCTGATTTTAAGACTCCAATTGTATGTTTGTATTCATAAGAAGGTATTGTATTGTTTGAGACTTGTGGTAAATATTGTTTTCATGATTATATTTTGTACTTTGTTTTATGTCGAGTGTAAATAAACGAGTAAGAGAACTCTCTTGGCTATTGCAGTTAGTGTGTGTGTATTCATTATGTAAGAATGCAGGATGATAGTTATTGTAAATAAAAAATTGATAAAGAGACAAAAGATCTGGAAACAATTTTCTTAATGTGTTAACGGGCCATAGAATTAAATTAAAGCTCTTCTAGGAGAAGGACACTCCAAAATCAAACCATTGTTCTCTAGTCTTGGGTAGTGCTATAGCCTCTGTACCATGGTCTTCCACTATCTTGGGTTAAATTTCTCTTGCTTGAGGGTACACTCGGGCACGCTATTCTATCTAACTTCTCTTCATCTTCTTCTGTTAAAGTGTTTATAGTCCATATAGGAAATATTTATTTTAATGTTGTCACTGTTCTTAAAATATTTTATTTTTCCTCGTTTCCTTTCTTCACTGGGCTATTTTCCCGGGTGGGGCCCCTGGGATTATAGCATCCTGCTTTTCCAATTAGGGTTGTAGGTTAGAATGTAATAATAATAATAATAATAATAATAATAATAATAATAATAATAATAATAATAATGTTGTGATAACGGTGATATAATTATAAATATATACTGTAATATTATTAGAAATGTATTATGTGCAATTGCTATTACGTCAATGTCATTATGACGTTGATGATTATTCCGATGTTATATATTATAATTGTTGTATTTGTTATTATATGGAGGTTTCACCATAATGCAAAGTGGAATTTCTAGAACTAAAAGTAAAGTTGGATAGCCAGGCGTTAAGATTAGTAGAATTGATTGATAATTAGAATACGAAATCAGGACAAAGGAATATGTAGTTATATATGTTTCTTGATTTTCAATACTTATATAAACTCTTATTTTACTCCTTTTGCTTAATTAGCGACGAAAGAATATAGTCTAGTTAACAGGTATTAAGTAAATAAACGTTTGCTAGGTTATAGGTATAGAGGGTAGATAAATGGTATTGACTGGATGAAATGAACAATTAGAGAACAAAGGTTACCTGATAAGATGACAAGTAAAAAGCCGGAAATAATCGGCTGTTGGTAGTTATAAAATAAAAGACTGGGTACTAGTTACTTGACAAATAAAAGAGAGAGAGAGAGAGAGAGAGAGAGAGAGAGAGAGAGAGAGAGATTTGATAGGTACAAAATAATGGTTATATGACAAGTTAAGTACACTTTCCTTTTGTATTTGAATAGCCATCAAGAAGTAAGGTCTCTTATTTTGTATCATTATAAATGACGTACCACTTCAAATAAGAGAAGACTAGTCATGTATAGCAGTAATTTATCGAGTAAAAGTTCCACCCTTTATAATTATGAATGTTTTAACTCTACACATAGCAAAAACTTACACTATCGCCCCCCCCCCCCCTATAACGATACACTAAATGAAAATATAAAGAAGACATCATATTTGAAGTCTAACTTTTGTCTGGGATATATTTTTGTATTAAGCCAACCAAGGCTGGAAAGAAAGTAGCTACAAATTATGAAAGGTATACAGAAAATTAATTCGGTTTTGACTCTTCGAATAAGTTTGTCTTTAGCGGTCTGGAAACAGACACTTAAAATGGAGTATTTGTGTTTTGGATGATAAAATTTTCTTGTAACGGGGTTCTATATTGTCAGAAATATAATAAAAACAAAAATGTAGTTATGACAAGAGTGCCTACAGTTTTAGATGTTAGTGGTTAGAAAAAAAAAAGATATATGCGGAAATCATTAGGAATATTGCTCGA
>NC_090738.1:112106806-112107855 GCF_036898095.1 Palaemon carinicauda
AGACTTTCTTGGGAATGCTGAGCTTGCCGAACCTTGGTGTTATTTTTTTTTTCAAATTCAGAATATATACATTATTTTTAAAAAGTTTACTTAATATCGATTGATTAGTATTATTTCTCTGGCGTTTCCTTTAACAATGAAATCGCTTATTGGTAACGTCTCTGCCTGGCTATCGCCAGACTTGGGCGAGTCCCGCTTAAACTCGTTAGTTCCTTTAGTGTGTGCAACTTCACCATCCATGTGAGCTAAGGATGGAGGGTTTGAGGAGCCTATAGGTCTACCTGGTGAGTCATCAGTAGCCATTGTCTGGCCCTACATGGTCCTAGCTTGGGTGGAGAAGGGGCATGGGTGATGATCATATGTTCAGTCTATAGGGCATTGTCCTGCTTGCTAGGGCAATGTCACGGTCCTTTGCCTCTGCCATTCAATAGCAGCCTTTAAACTTTTAAAACATGACCACCACTCTTTTCCTAAAAGTCAAACGTAGGAACTTGTAACAGACTTTACAGTCGACTGTTTTCGGTAATAGGTTACAACTGTGTGTGAAATATATTTGCACTTTTCTTTACATGTCAATGACATGCATTAGTGCTTTTTTTATACATTATTCCAATGTATACTATCTTTAGTTTGTTAAATCTAACCTGAAATGCAAGTCATGTGAAATCATGGGGCATATATGAATTACCTGTATTGCCTGAATTAATTACTTGAATTGTGCTATTTTGACAAACCACATGACTGTTTCGATGTACGAGTAGAATTTTTTTGCGGTTTACATCTGGTTTTCACTTTGATAATACAGTATTTCTCTTCATTCCTGTAGCATTTTTGAATTCACAAACAGATTTTACATTGGCGCATTGTGTTTTAAAAAGATTTTGTGACTTACATTGAAGGCATTTTTTTTTCATTTGAAAATTTGAGCAAATGTAAGTTATTAGCATTCACGTGAAAGTAGAAAGTACAAGTTGTGTAGCAATAGTTCTTATACGAACAATTTTTTTTTCTTGCACTGATATATACATTTTTGTTTGACATTGGGCATT
>NC_090738.1:112123355-112125855 GCF_036898095.1 Palaemon carinicauda
TACTACTTCTACGAAATGGGCGTATCCTTCTCCAGCCTTAGCGAATCAAAGACAGCAAAGAGGTGTTTTTGCTAGTGAAAGCATTAAAAGTTTACAAATCGAGTTGCCATATTTCATTCTGTTATCATTTGACATTTCGAATATTCACTGCAAATATTGAATACACACATACACACACACACACACACACACACACATATATATATATATATATATATATATTATATATATATATATCATGAATTCGCAAAATCATGTAGAAATTATTTTAGTATCGTAGCTAAACAATTCCTTCCGTTAACAGCTACATTAGATTATCTCGACATAAGTCTTGTTCAAGTCACCGATGAAAGAAAAGGTACTTTCAGATATGGTTCGATATAAAATAATGATAAAAAAAACATGCATGAGTTATACTGGCCTAAATAACATTCAGAGAGAGAGAGAGAGAGAGAGAGAGAGAGAGAGAGAGAGAGAGAGATTCGGACTGAATACATCGTTTTTAATATTTATGGTACGTTAGTCAAAATTCGCCCGTAACATTTTGAGTTAGTTTGGTGACAAACAAATAGACAGAGGTGAAAACATGACCTCTTTGGCGGAGGTAATAATAATAACAATAATAATAATAATAATAGTTGTAGTAGTAGTAGTAATAATAATTGAACCAAAACGTAAATTTTGAGAGTTCTGACGAGGTGAATATTGGCCCGCGCACTGAGCCCTTTTATGATTTGGAATTGCAAAATGTTTCTTTGGATTTATTAAACAGACGGGGCGTAACCCACGTAATTAGTTCTTCTTACCTTCTATATTCCTGGCATTTATCCATTTTTCCAAACCTACCGAAACCTTATAACCTTTCCAGAAACCACATTATTACTTCCATTCTTGCCTGTTTGTCTTTCAACAATTCCAACTCCTAGTGAGAT
Source organism: Palaemon carinicauda (assembly GCF_036898095.1). NCBI lineage: Eukaryota > Metazoa > Arthropoda > Malacostraca > Decapoda > Palaemonidae > Palaemon > Palaemon carinicauda. Next base: position 112,124,288 of record NC_090738.1, read on the forward strand.
AAAGATTCACTTCACGAACATCATGTTTCGAGAGAAAGAAACTTGTAATGTTTCTCAAGATGATATTTATTCGGAAATTTAGTTTTATGTAAGTGGGCGATATAAACCCGACGCTATCTTTTATCATTTATTATGGAGAGAGAGAGAGAGAGAGAGAGAGAGAGAGAGAGAGAGAGAGAGAGAGAGAGAGAGAGAGAGAGGTTGGTGAAGAAGTGAGAAGGGGTGAGAGCGAGAAGGAGTGAGAGAGGGAGAGAATATTGAGAGTCAAAGAAGATTGGGGGGCCAAGATGTTCATTCCATACCAGTTATGTTACAGATGAACTCTTTATGATTAGTTGGTAGCTTGACTCCGCATTATCCATTTCAGTGTTAAGATTACAAACTTCATTTCTAACTAAGCTGATATTTTCTAGTTACCGATAATCTGTTACGTTATGTCTTTATAGTGCGATTTGCCAGCGGGAAGGGGGGAGCCCCGCCCTGCCAGCTGAAAGGGGGGAGCCCCGCCCTGCCAGCGGGAAAGGGGGAGCCCTGCCCTGCCAGCGGGAAGGGGGGAGCCCCCCCCCTGCCAAGGGGGAAAGGGGGGAGCCTCGCCCTGCCAGCGGGAAGGGGGGAGCCCCGCCCTGCCAGCGGGAAGGGGGGGAAACCCACCCTGCCAGTGGGAAGGGGGGAGCCCCACTCTGCCAGCGGAAGGGGGGAGCCCCGCCCTGCCAGCGGGAAGGGGGGGGGGGGAAGCCCCGCCCTGCCAGCGGGAAGGGGGGGGGAAGCCCCGCCCTGCCAGCGGGAAGGGGGGAGCCCCGCCCTGCCAGCGAGAAGGGGGGGGGAGCCCCACCCTGCCAGCGGGAAGGGGGGAGCCCCCGCCCTGCCAGCGGGAAGGGGGAGGCCCTCCGGGCTAGCAGGAAGGGAGGAACCTCGCCCAGCCAATAATAGAGAGTTCCTATATCTAGCTTATTTAAAAAAAAAAAACATGAAGGGTGGAATCAGGAAGGCATTCAGGAAAGCAAACAAGAATGTTGAAAACTTTTTCTTTCCCTCCATGAGGAAGAAGATTCTTGTTTTGAAGACTTCTTCTTCTTCTTGGAGAGAAAGAAGAAGTCTTCAAGAATCTTGTTTTGAAGACTTCTTTCTTGTAAGAAGAAAGGGATCAACGACAAGGTGAATCAGGAAGGCAGTAATGAAAAGCAAAACAAGAATCTTAATGACTTCTTCTTTCTCTCCATGAGGAAGAAGAAGTCTTCAAGATTCTGGTTTTATAGACTTCTTCTCCCTCATGGAGAGAAAGAAGAATTCTTCAAGATTCTTGTTTGAAGACTTCTTTCTTGTAAGAACAAAGGGAGCTCAACGACAAGAAGAATCAGGAAGGCAGTCATAAAAAGCAAAACAAGAATCTTGAAGACTTCTTCTTTCTCTCCATGAGGAAGAAGTCTTCAAGGTTCTGGTTTTGAAGACTACTTCTTCCTCATGGAGAGGAAGAAGTCTTCAAGATTCTTGTTTTGAAGATTTCTTTCTTCTAAGAAGAAAGGGATCAACGACAAGTGGAATCAGGAATGCAGTCATGAAAAGCAAAC
>NC_090738.1:112130340-112170340 GCF_036898095.1 Palaemon carinicauda
ATAGGAAAAAGATGTGTGAAATTGAACTAATTTCACTATCGTTGGCATCTAGTTGAGTTAATGAGCTAGCGAGCTCCGCTTGATGAACGTTCTACAATGGGAATAAAGAAGGAACATGCTGTGCGGTAAATACACTCTAAAGAGTAAGTCTTACGTAAGCATTATTTACGAAAGAAACCAAAGGCTTGAACTTACTGAGACATTGAAATTTATGTTGGATGGAAATGCCAGTTATGCATTTGATTTGACTGACTTATTAAGACTTTCAAGTAATCTAAGTTGGATGTAATTTTGAGTAAAATATTTTCATATAACTGGGTTACCAATCTAAATTGAAAGGCATGATAAGTAAAGCCTTTGATTTTATTTTACTTCCGAAGTCCTTTACGTGAATACAAGTCTGAAGGAATTGAAGTAGAGAATTTTATTAAACAGACTTTCAAGTAAATCTAAGTTGGATGTAATTTTGAGTAAAATATTTTCATATAACTGGGTTATGAAAATTGAAAGGCATGATAAGTAAAGCCTTTGATTTTATTTTACTTTCGAAGTCCTTTAAGTGAATACAAGTCAGAAGGAATTGAAGTAAACAATTTTATTAAACAGACTTACCAAGTAGTTGAGGTGAATGCGATCTGGAAGAAGTTGAAAAAAAAATCCATTACTTATAGAGAACGAGTTGGAACGTCCTATAAGTAATGCCTATAATTTAACCGACTTCCGAAGGGGTTGAAGTGAATATAAATATGAATGAATTACAAGTAAATATTCAAGTGAAAGAAATACAATGAACGCATTTGAGTTAGATAACTTACAAAGTTGTTGAAGTGAATTCCTGGAGCAAGGAATTAAATTTAAGTCCTTTTGTTTGACTGATTTCCGAAGACATCGAAGATACTCCTTATTCAAAGGAGTAGCACGTAAACAAAAGCATTCGAATCAATTGAATTCTGGGGGCTTTGAAGAGAATCTAATTAATGCGAAATTACAAGTAAAGCTTAATAATGAAGTCTTTGAAGTGATCCCAAGTTGAACGGAAGGGCAATTAAAGGTTTTGATTTAACTCACCATTGAAGTCTTTGAATTGAATCCAAGTCTGAAGGAATGATAAATAAAGTCTTTGAATCAACTGACCTCAAAAGATAATGGAAGGAATTGCAAGTACAGCACTTGTTTTAACACATAAGAATATATATATATATATATATATATATATATATATATATATCTATATATATATATACATTATATATAATATCTATATATATATATATATATATATATATATATATATATATATATACACATACATACATCTATATTTGATATAATATATATATATATAGATATATATATATATATATATATATATATATATATGATATCTATATATTCTATATATATATATATATATATATATACTTATATATATGTATATATATATATATTTATAGATATGTATGTATATATATATATATATATATATATATATATATTTATATATTTATATATATATGTGTGAGTGTCATTGTTTTCTGTGTATATGTATGTGCTGGTCGTGCACATCACAAAAATAAAAACCTGTTTTGTATGGAAGTTTATGCTAGAAATGCTTAGGATATGTACATGAAGAAAAACATTCATAGCGCCTCTCTCTCTCTCTCTCTCTCTCTCTCTCTCTCTCTCTCTCTCTCTCTCTCTCTAGGTCAGGTGTTCGTGGTCCCTCGTCCAGAGGCTCAGAGTTGTCCATTTCTCTTGTCTTTCTTGGGAACTTCTTGTCCCCATTTATTATTCTTCTTTGTGGGCGTCGGCGCCTAAGTTTTCGACAAGTGGCTTCATTAGTCCGGCTCATTTCTATAAACTTCTTTTTAGATAAGGAGTTTCTGAGGTTTTGAGGGAGAAAGAAAGGCGGAAACATTATTTAAAGGCTGTTGTTGTTTATTTTCTTTCTCATTTCACTCTCAAGGCTTTGTTTTGATTTTCTTTCTTTCTCTGACTCTCTCTCTCATACTTAAACATTTTGTTTGATTTTCTCTTTATCTCAAGTTTTTTGTTTTTATTCTCTCTCTCTCTCTCTCTTCTCTCTCTCTCTCTCTCTCTCTCTCTCTCTCTCTCTCTCTCTGCGCTTAAGGTATATTTCGGGATTCAAAGGAAAATCTCGTATTGTGATACAGACGCCTGCAGAAAAAAAATGAGGATGAAAAGGAATATGGAGAAGAATCGGTGAAGGATAGGCGTGTGACCGACTAGAAGTAAGAGGTATGAAGGAAAAAGGTTGCCATGATGGAGGAGACAGCAAAGAAGAGATTGGGTTGTGTTGAGACGGAGGAAAGAGGGTTCGTGTGATGATGAGAGGAAAAGTCGCGTTGGTCTTGCTAGGAGGACCTTTCCATAATTAGAAGAGGTTGGGAAGTTTTCCTTCTTCCTGGAAAGTAAGTGAAACCGACTCTCTCTCTCTCTCTCTCTCTCTCTCTCTCTCTCTCTCTCTCTCTCTCTCTCTCTCTCTTTCATTACCGTTGTCCCCTGGTTCTTTAACAGTTTGCATAAGAGGGAATTGATATATATCCTACAATAGGATGAAGAAAGAAAGAAAATAACAGAAATTCTCACACCACCGTGGTAAAAACATAAATAGATATAGCCTAGGCCTACGATAATTTTAAGCATTATGCACAAAGTAATATATATATATATATATATATATATATATATATATATATATATATATATATATATATGTCTGTATGTGTGTGAATTCATTTATGATATTAGCTTTTGGTTCAGTTGGTAGACTGGGGTTCGAATTTCTGCCCAGCCAGAAGCTATTATCATAAATGAATTCACACACATACAGACACACAAACATATATATACAGTATGTATATATATATATATATATATATATATATATATGTGTGTGTGTGTGTGTGTGTGTGGATGTATGTATTTATATAACTTACATGCATGTATTGCGAAAAGGATACATAACGGTTTTTCTGTATATTAAATGGTAGAATTGTTTGTTTAGCATTTGTCCACCTGACAAAGAGACAGTATAAGTGAATCATTGTCAAGGAACAATGCATACTAAAACAGGTATGGCTTTTTTCCCTCTGCTGTGTCCATTTTGTTGAGACTTCTTTCTACTAAGACAATCTTGTAGAGGCTTCCTCCTCCTTCTTCTTCTTCTTCTTTTTCTGCATCTTTTACCACGTTTATTTGGGGTCAATGTTTCTGGCCAGCGCTCTCCATCTACCTCTGTCCCACACTTCATCACTAATTAATCCCTTTGATCGAAAGTCATCCTTGATTCAGTCATCCACCTTCGCTTTGGTCTCCCTCTCCTCCTACTTCCCTGTATCTCCATTTCAATCACTTTCCTCTATGGTAAGCACACTTCTAGGAGAAGGACACTACAAAATCAAACTATTGTTGTCTGGTCTTAGGTAGTACCATAGCCTCTGTACCATGGTCTTCCACTGTCTTGGGTTTGAGATCACTTGCTTGAGGGTACACTTGGGCACACTATTCCGTCTTGTTTCTCTTCCTCTTGTTATTTTGAAGTTTTTATCCTCTTGTTGTTTTCAAGTTTTTATAGTTTATATATGAAAGATTTATTTTAATGTTATTATTGTTCTTCAACTTCTTGTAATTTTTCCTTATTTCATTTCCTCACTGTGCTATTTTCCCTTTTGGAGCCTTTGGTCTTATAGCATCCTGCTTTTCCAACTAGGGTTTTAGCTTAGCAAGTGATAATAATAATAATAATAATAATAATAATAATAATAATAATAATAATAATAACGACAAATGACAGTGGGATTATATAAAGAATAGTTTTGGTTTTAAGAAATTACAATTTCTTCCGAAATCTTTACATCTCTTTTTCTTGAGAGTTTTTTTTTTTTTTCATTTGTGTTATTGATTATTTTTATAGCAGTAATGAGAACTTAATTTTTATGGTTATAGCCGGACACAGGTCTCATCTGTACCTGAAAATCTGATGATGTATGGTAGCAAATTTTGACAGGTGATAATTGAACAATAATTTGAGAACTCGTAAGAATTCTCTCTCTCTCTCTCTCTCTCTCTCTCTCTCTCTCTCTTCTCTCTCTCTCTCTCTCTCTCTCTCTCTCTCTCTCTCTCTTTTGTAGAGCAAGTAGTAGCTTTCGTAAAGTTCTGTCATGTCAGTTTGTTTACTTTAAACACATGGCCTTACAACCACCTGTTGATTCGGGTTTTGATACATCAGCCCTTAAGAGATTTACAACTGATTTTCCTTCATTATATTTATCATATGTGATTTATATTTCTAGGAATTATAGGTCTATCTGTTTTAAGGTTGTTAATGTTTTTGAAATATTTAATTTTGATTTTTTATAACTTCTTTTATCGTTTATTTATTTCCTTGTTTCCTTTCCTCACTGAACTATTTTTCCCTGTTGGAGCCCTTGGGCTTATAGCATCTTGCTTTTCCAACTAGGGCTGTAGCTTGGCTAATAATAATAATAATAATAATAATAATACTTAGGAATTTTCTCCCAGCTTATATATTCCCTTGCTATTATTATCTCAAGAGGCTAAGCCCGCTTCAACCTGATGTTCTTTCAATTTATGGAAAGGTTAATAATGACTGGTTATTCATCAGGCTTTAAAATTCACCCCTGTCTCTCTTCATCTACTTCTATAGATTTTTTATGCATTGCCAATAAAATTAGCAGCTCAACGCTCAAGGTCTAGCCTTGTTTTGCCTATTCATGAAGGTTAGGGTAGACGTGAGCGTTAGGGATATGCCTATAAAAACTCACTTAATCATGTACTTATGTTATTGTGGACACTTGCACAGATGCATTCATGTAGGAATTAAAGGCAATGGAATTTCGAGTAGAGATTTTTGGATTTAATTGATAATTGATTTGATTTTTTCTTTCTGTTTGGTGTAATTTTTATTATTATTATTATTATTGTTGTTGTTATTATTATTATTGTTATTATTATTATTATTGTTATTGTTGTTGTCATTATTATTTTTATTATTATTTTTATTATTATTATTATTATTATTATGTTGTCATTATTATTATTATTATTTTTATTATTATTATTATTATTATTATTATTATTATTATTATTATTATTATAAAAAGGATTACTATAAATCATATTTATGCAGATTAACTAATATTGACCCTGATAAAATAATGAATAAATTTCCGCCGTAATCGAATTAATAATAAAGTCCCCTTTCCACGAAATACTCGGCCACACGGAAAATGATATTTTCTATTCGCACGAAGGATTTTCCATCCGTGCTGACGGAGATAGGATTGTTTCAACAGAAAGGGGATTTAGCCAGACTTCAAAGAATTCCCTTTCAGTCATTTCCTCCCCTTTCAAATCTGCAATGCTTATATGCCTTTTATTAAAGATATATTCAGAGGCCCTTTTCATTTGGAGTAGAAGGTCTATTTTTCGACCAATTTTTTTTTTTTTTTTTTACCTTCATTTTTTTTCTTTCGTTTTTTTTTTTTATTACCTCTCCCCCTTCCCTCCCCCCCCCCCCCCCCCCCACCGACGCCACGTCTGGCCTCTCAGTGTAATGTAAAAATAGCTGTGGCCCATTTTGCTGGCTTCAGGAACTAATATTCTTTTCATTTAAAGAAAGAAGGAAAGGAAATGGGGGAATTGGAATGAAAAGAATGGTAGTAGAAAGATTCCTGAATTGTAGAGATAGGTACATTTTAGATTACTGAATTGTAGAAGAAAGGTTAATGTAGTTTAAAAGAAATATTTTATAAATGTGAAAGGACCATTGCCGAGTAATTTGATGTATTACTTAATCTTTGTTTAATTTATGTATGTAAAAATAGATAAAGAAAGGAGAAAACGGAAATATTGAATATATGGGAAAGAAATTCAAGTGATGAACTTTATATACGTAGCATTTCGCAAAGATGATGTTTTGTATCTTTCCAGTACAATGGAAACTTTTGACAAATACAAAAAGTTAATGAAAAAATCAACTTGTTTGTATTTTTCTTTTTGTAGAAAAGTTACTGGAGTCGTAATAACTTTTTTCTCTCTAAAGATATTTGGCTCTTTAGTTCCCACATGCAGGCCTCCATTCTTATGATGTCTTCCTTATATGATAAAGGGCAAGTGTTTGGGTATATATATATATATATATATATATATATATATATATATATATATATATATATATATATATTTCCTCAAGCTCTAAGGGGTAGAGAGAGTAGTCATACCCTTGTGAGGCGGTTATCCCGATAGGTACATTGGAAACCACACTCTCCCACAAATTCCGAACCAGCGGGTTGTAGTTAGTAAAGGGGGAGGGGATGGGAAGGGTTGAATCCGTATGTGCGTGCGTGCGCTTGCATATCTATATATTTAGGCGTCATTTTGGACGGCTCAGGTACACAAGTGTGTGAGTAGGCTATATATATATATATATATATATATATATATATATATATATATATATATATATATATATATATATATATTTATATGTTTGTATGTATATATATATATTTATATGTTTGTATGTATATATATATATATATATATATATATATATATATATATATATATATATATATCTATATATCTATCTATCTATCTATATATATATATATATATATATATATATATATATATATATATGTATATATATATATTTTATTTCACCATACATATTTTCATATTATTGATATTATTATTATTATTATTATTATTATCATTATCATTATTATTATTATTATTATTATTATTATTATTATTATTATTATTATTATTATTATTAGCCAAGTTACAATCTTCCTGGAAAAACAAAGTAATTCATCCCCAAATACCCCAAGAGGGAAAGTAACTATTGAAACATAAATTGTAAGTAATAAGAAAATATAGAATGTATTATAATCGGTAAGTACATTTAGATAGATAAATCATATATGAATTAAGAATCGAGACTTATGTTAACCTTTTCAACAGGTTTGAACGTTTGAGGTTCCATTGATTCACGTACCTGATTAGGAATATTATTCCACAGTTTGGTCACATCTAGAATAAAACTCTCAGAATCATATCAAGTTTTATAAAGGAGAAGACAAAACTATTATAATTAACTGCATAACTAATAATACGTAATGGGTAGAACTGAATATAAATGATTGTAATAATTATGAAAAATCTTATACAAAATAATAATAATAATAATAATAATAATAATAATAATAATAATAATAATAATGATGATGATGATGATGATGATGTTGATGTATTTCGATTTGCATCTGATCTCGACTCATGATCCTGATCCGGATTACGTCCAAAATTTGCTCAGCGAAGTTATAGCCTAAGATTTGACTGTGGTGAAAAAAAAAAAAAATATCGACAATCTGTTCTGACGTTATCTTTAAAATGGCGAAAAAAATGCAAATCCGGATCTAGAATCTGGATCCTGATAATCTCCAAAATTTAATGGGGATGTATAAGGTCGAATAGTTTTGACGTAATCCTTTCGCAGATAGATAGGTAAATGAAAAAAAAGCGACTCGATTTTAATATCAATAATGGACAGTGGCGATGCCATAGAAACAGCGTATGGTGCCCTAAGACACTGTTCAAACTTCTACCCTGTCTAGTAGAAATGAAACAAAGGGCAGTCAATACGAGGAGAATAGAATGGGCATCAATTTACCCGACTTCCTTAGTTGTTAGTTTGGTTATTATGGTGCTCTATGTTAGGCTTAGGTTTATTATGAATACCTCTTGGGTGTGAGATAAATCTTGGTTGCTCAAGTATTGGGTTTACAATAACGTTTTTCACTTGATATATATATATATATATATATATATATATATATATATATATATATATATATACATATATATATACACTATATATATATACATACATACATAAATATACCAAGGCACTTGCCCCAATTTTGGGGGGTAGCCGACATCAACAAATGAAACAGAAACAAAAAGGGGACCTCTACTCTCAACGTTCCTCCAGCCTAACAAGGGACTCAACCGAGTTCAGATGGTACTGCTAGGGTGCCACAGCCCACCCTCCCACATTATCCACCACAGATGAAGCTTCATAATGCTGAATCCCCTACTGCTGTTATCTCCGCGGTCATCTAAGGCATCGGAGGCAGCAGCAGGGCCTACCGGAACTGCGTCACAATCGCTGGCCATTCATTCCTATTTCTAGCACACTCTCCTGCCTCTCTCACATCCATCCTCCTATCACCCAGAGCTTCCTTCACTCCATCCATCCACCCAAACCTTGGCCTTCCTCTTGTACTTCTCCCATCAACTCTTGCATTCATCACCTTCTTTAGCAGACAGCCATTTTCCATTCTCTCAACATGGCCAAACCCCCTCAACACATTCATATCCACTCTAGCTGCTAACTCATTTCTTACACCCGTTTATGGGAATAAGGATAAGTAAGATGGTCTAGAGATAGGTGAGAGAAATAATCCTTGTAATATGAAAAAGAAAAAAGTGTGTGGTAGGGTGGTTCCATGTGCAAGAGCTCAAGAAGAGAAAATGGCTGGATTGAGTAGCAAATGTATGAAAATGGTTATTAAGCACATGGAACTATGAATATGAGTAGTAATTGAGAAATGCTGTCGGAGGAGAATGGAGTATTTTGAAGATCCATTAGATGTAGCATATACAGTAGAAGTGAAGCACAGCTCTACTGTATGTAATAGTGGAATGGGTTATTTAATGTTAGACATTACGCATGAAAGTGCTTATTGCTTGTAGGCAGGTAATTAAGGGTCTGTAGAGCGATTGACATAAGGAGTTGAAATTACAATTGATATGCTTTGTCATGATGGTGAAAGTGTGATTGGGTGGCTTATGAGATTTTAATGTGTTTCTGATTCACGGAGAGCTTCCAAAGGATTAGGTGAGAGGGGAGTACCTGTTCCTTTGTATGAGGGTGAAGGTGATAGAGGGGTTTGTAAGAATAGCAGGTCATCGTGTTACTTAGTATACAAGGGATTTTAAATGTTCGGATTTTGAATAAGAAAGTGAGATCGATCAGAAAGGACTGTATGGAAAAGTTTGAATATGGAATAGGCAGTGATCACTCAGCGTTTGGTAATTATCGATCTTAAAAAAAAAAAAAAAAAAAAAAAAAAAAAAGTATGGTTAAAAGGTTGAAGATACTGCGTTGGGGATGTATGGTATAGAAATTACCATAAATTATCAATGTTAAGTGACTAACGTCGTGGAAGTTTTTTGCTAAGGGACCCAACCGTGACTAGGAAGCTGAAGTATGAAAGGTACGGTACAAGGAAATCCAGCCCAGATTACTTCAAACATAAGTTAAACGGTTCTTTTATGAAATTGTATGTAAGGAATAAGCAAAACTACTAAAAAAGCATACATGGATTGAGTGACTGTATCCCAAATGCATTACAGAGATTATTATCCTTTTACAATACAAATGGTTGTTGCATTGTGCATCTTTATGGCTGGCTTCATTACTGGGTCCCATTGAAAGTTTTTTTTTTTTATCTGAAAGCGTACAATATTTCCCAGTAGGAGTAACTTTTTAAGGTGCACTAAAGGTTTCTTGAAGAAAGTTTCCATGAATCCTTTATAAATGTGGCTAGGGCCAAGTTTTTTTTTTTTATGAATAAGGCTGTAATAAGGATTTCCATTAGCAGTCGATTCAATTCAAATGAAACCCATTAGTAGTAGTGTATTTTCCCACTGGTCGTCGTGAATGGTTCCCATTAGGAATCGTTTTATGGTCAGCCTCGAGATTGGCAATCACTTAAATTCACACGAAAGGCTCTCATTCTTGCACGCTGCGTCAGACGGAGTGCGATTTTTGTTATTCTCCAGTTCAGTGACAATGAGTTCACCGTCATATCCTCTGTTAACACACACACTCTCTCTCTCTCTCTCTCATCTCCTCTCTCTCTCTCTCTCTCTCTCTCTCTCTCTCTCTCCAATTTTGTATTTCCCTTACATTGTAAATACACCCCTCTCTCTCTCTCTCTCTCTCTCTCTCTCTCTCTCTCTCTCTCTCTCTCTCTCTCTCTCTCTCTCTAGTTTTATTTTGTACTTCTCTTACATTGTAAATTCACTTCAGCATCTCTCTCTCTCTCTCTCTCTCTCTCTCTCTCTCTCTCTCTCTCTCTCTCTCTTTCTCTCTCTCTCGTTTAATTTTGTATTTCTCTTACATTGTAAATTCACTTCAGCATCTCTCTCTCTCTCTCTCTCTCTCTCTCTCTCTCTCTCTCTCCTCTCTCTCTCTCTCTCTCGTCTAATTTTGTATTTCTTTTACATTGTAAATTCACTTCAGCATCTCTCTCTCTCTCTCTCTCTCTCTCTCTCTCTCCTCTCTCTCTCTCTCTCTCTCTCTCTCTCTCTCTCCTTTACACGATGCTGGTGTGATTTGCATTGTTTTGCAATTAGCTCTGGAGATCTCAGTGTTTGCCTTGGCCTCGGTGCCTGGATCCTCTATGCTTAATTGGTTTTGGGATTTTTGTTGCACGATTTTCATCGCCTTATTTATTCTTTCATTTGCTTCCTTTAATTTTGCCTTCAATTTTCTCGTACATTCTTTCCTTATTTCCATTCAGTTTATTTGGGTTTTTTATTTTCAGTTTATAGTTTTTCTTGCTATTCCATGGCTTATTTGTATTTCATGGCTTACACATAGATCAGTGTGTACAGTATATATATATATATATATATATATATATATATATCTGAGCGGTCAGACTAGTCTCCCACCATCACCAATCCGCAGTGGCCAGCGTGGTGATGAAAAATGGCCAAACTCTAGACATGGCTGAGGACATGGCTGAGGCTTTTGTCCTGCAGTGGACTAGAAACGGTTGCATTTGTTGTTGTATGTATGCAAGTATACGCATTATATATACAGGTATATATATATATATATATATATATATATATATATATATATATGCAAATCAATGTCTTTTTATGTATGTGTGCATGCATTACACAGTTATGTGGAATGCATTGCTGGAGCGTGTGATGTCACCCCGACTTTTCATTAAAAATTGAATCTTGTGCCGGAAGGATACTAAAAGAATATGATAATAAAAACTAATGAGGTTTTGTGTCTCATGCGTAATGGCGCGTACCAAGTCACAGTTACTTGCGTTATTCCTTCATCAGGAAATTCTCTCTCTCTCTCTCTCTCTCTCTCTCTCTCTCTCTCTCTCTCTCTCTCTCTCTCTCTCTCTCTCTCTCTCTCTCATTTTTCACGAATATCATTTCATTTATATTTATTTCAGTTAAGGAATTCCTTACTGCTGGTTCATAGTGAACCTTGTGTTGTGATCCTATTGTGTGTTGTCAAATTATTTTTAGTTATTTATTCAGTTATAAGGAAAAATAGATGTTTCAGCAATGGATATTTACAGGTATTGTATACTGTTTTCCTCTTAATTTCTTCCTTCCAGCTCTTAGTGAAAGTAGGATTGATGGATTTGTTTATCTGTGTTACTAGACGTCTCAATGACCTAAGGTCACCGGGAATATTTTTATTTAAATGTAACGAACTGTTAAAAGGTGGTGTCTTCACATATTAGAAATTTCGTTATGATTTTTGCGATGTTTCGTTTAGACTCGTTAAACAATTCTACTTATAATAATTTACCGATTGAGACAAATTAAGTATTTGAGGAATAGATATATTTTTTAAATTCGAGGTGACGGCTCCAACAGGGAAAAATAGCCCAGTAAGGAATAAACAATTAAGATGAAATATTTAAGAACAGTAACAACATTAAAATAGATCTTTCACATATAAATTATAAAAATAAGTGTCTCACAAGTCAAAGGCTATAGGGTCCAAGGAACTCTCTCTCTCTCTCTCTCTCTCTCTCTCTGCGAGGGAAATCAGTCGAATAAAGGTGTTGATTGATGTGAAAGGAGGCGTCTCGGAGTTTCCTCAGATGTCTCAATGAGAGAGCGGAGCACCAGCTGGTGAAACACAGCGTCATTTCATAGAAAGAAAAAAAAAAGAAGAGTTGTAAACATTGGGTTGACGGAACTAGCATATTGATGTATGATGTTTCCGATTATTTTCTTCTACTCGGTGATTTTATCATACTTATTGTTTATTTCGTCCTCATAATTTACAGTGTTATTGCAGTTTCAATCATTTTGTCTTAGTATTGTAATTTTGCTCTGTATTATTTTTGTCGTTATTGTTGTATTCATCATCATTATCTTTATTGTTGCAGTAATGATGATTTTCTGTTATTATTTGCATCAATGTTATGATTTACATCATTGTATTCATAACTATTAGTGTTGTTGTTTTTGTCACTTGTGTTGTCATTATTGTTATTATTATTATTATTACTATTATTATTATTATTATTGTTATTATTATTATTATTATTAACAACATTATTATTATTATTATTACAATGATAAAAAGTTAAACAAAAGATTTGGTTTCGTCACAAACATCTTTAGTATTGTATTCACAATACTATCATGACACGCTTCAAAATTCCATGTATAATTTACTGTTGATATCATCTTCACTATTGACTTTGTCATTCATATCTTTATTTTGTCTATTAATGTTTTTTTCGCAAATAGCCATATATGTATTTAGAATTGTCATTGGAAGCATTACCGCTTAACTATTCTTTTCTAGAACCTGAGACTAAATACCACCCTTCCCTTTAGGACAGTGTTTCCTAACCTTTTTTAAATGATTACCCCAAAATTTTATTTCCAACTAATCAATTACCCCATTGAACATATACCCGATAACAACGGATGTTTTTTTTGCAGCCACCTGATGAACTGTATGGATCATGTAGCCCGCTATTGGCTGCTTATAGTTAAGGATCCAAAACAAATGCAAACTTTTCCATTTTAATGGATATCAAAATGAACCATCATCAGTGCAGAATATTCAATGTAACAATATTAATAGATATTATTTAGTAATCACTTTATGTTTTGCTCTGGTTTTTCAGTGTGAGGGGTTGAGCTTGTTTTGCCTGGGCATGTGAATAACTCAATTTCAGAACATCTTGATTACCCCAAAAATACGGGTCCATTACCCCATTGGGGTAATTTACCCCAGGGTTGAGAAACACTGCTTTAGGAAATCCTTCACCCAAGCCCCCCCCCCCCCCCTCTCTTGCTTTTCTGAATGCACTTGCCTGCCGGGTGCAGGCCTCGCACGTGTAATTGCTCTTGCCGGCGTGGTATTGAATTCAGCCAGATCAGAAGTCGTTAATCAGCTTAGCTTATCGGAGAGGGAATGTGATTATCGGAAAACTTATCAATTCATGATAGTGGGAAGACGAATGTCCGCGTCTTGGAGAGCAGTTGTCGTGCTTTGAATGCGTTTGAATGTACTCGGTTGGGCTTTTGTGAAAATATTTGCTTTACTTAATCGAGTCTGTCGTAAGAAATAAGACCATTTCTTCATTAAAAAAATCTAAGGAAGATAGGGTCTGTTTATCATGTTAAATCCGGGATTGATGTAATTGAAAATCCCCTGTATCTATGATGTAATTGAAAATCCCTTATATCCATGATGTAATTGAAAATCCCCTGTATCTATGATGTAATTGAAAATCCCCTGTATCTATGATGTAATTGGAAATCCCTTATATCCATGATGTAATTGAAAATACCCTGTATCTATGATGTAATTGAAAATCCTTTATATCCATGATGTAATTGAAAATCCCCTGTATTTATGATCTAATTGAAAATCCCTTGTATATATAATGGAATTGAAAATCCCACTGTATCTATGATGTAATTGAAAATCCCACGTATCTATTATTTAACTCAAAATTTCCTGTATCTATGATGTAACTGAAAAATTTCCCTGTATCTACGATATAATTAAAAATCCTCTGTATTTATGATGCAATTGAAAAATTCCCTGTATATATGATGTAATTAAAAATCCCCCTGTATCTATGATGTAATTGAAAAATCCCTGTATCTATGATGTAATTGCAGATCTATATCTATGTATTTTATAATAATGTGCATTTTTTTTTTTTGTATAAAGACAGAAAATGTTTGCAGTTTACAATACCGGTAAATGGAATGAAGCGTTATTACCTTACAATATGATTTCAGAATTAATTAACGTATTCGTTAAAAAACGTGCTTCTATCATTAATGAATGTTACTCAGATGTATCAATATTTTATTGGATGATTGTGTCATTGGAGAGAGAGAGAGAGAGAGAGAGAGGAGAGAGAGAGAGAGAGAGAGAGAGAGAGAGAGAGAAAAAAGTTGATTGAGTGCATCATAAGCTTGTCAGCTATGTCACTCACACACACGCATATATATGTATATAGGTATATATATACATATTTATATATATATGTGTGTATATTATATATATATATATATATATATATATATATATATTATGTGTGTGTGTGTGTGTGTGTATAATGTTCAGTTGCTCAATTGTATTTTGAAGTGGAATTTACTGTAATTTTGGAATAACATACAATCAAGGGATGCAAAGAGAATTCGATGTAAGAAATATTTGGGCTCAGTATGTTTATATATAAATGTTACTTATGAATTAGTGACGTGTGCATTTTATTTTTATATTTATAAACATTTTTGTAATATCAAATCTTGTACCTAAACAAGTGTAAATGTATACTTTACACACACATATATATATATATATATATATATGTGGTGTGTGTGTGTGTGTTTGTGTATGTACGTATGCGTGTGCATGCGCCTCTTTGTGTGTGCGTGTGTAAACGCATAGCTTAGATTCATGACTTATTCTAAATTTTGGCTGGTAATATCGCTAGAGACAATAAATTACATAAATTTTTGTCATTAACAAAACAGCAACTACTGCTATATCACAACTTCCTATGATGATAGCAATCTGATAAATATTGTTAGTGGTCTAAATATGTGAAACCTCGCAATTCAAGTGTTTCATCTGAAATTTGATAACGAAGCCATGTCTGGGAAATTGGAAATCCTATTATTTCAGTATCTGAATTGAGTCAATCACGAAAAATCGGATTGGAGTCATTATGTTGAAGTCATTATTTCTAATAACAACAATTGGAAATAGAATCTTTGTTATCAAGGTTTTCCAGGGCATCAGCCACCCATTGAGATAGTTCCGTTAAGGAGCTATTGGGTCTATTGACTGGCCAGACGGTACTACATTGGATCCTTCTCTCTGGTTACGGTTCATTTTCCCATTTGCCTGCACATAAACCGAATAGTCTGGCCTCTTCTTTGCATATTCTCCTCTGTCCTCATACACTTGACAACACTGAGATTACCAAACAATTCTTCTTCACCCAAGGGGTTAACTACTGCACTGTAATTATTCAGTGGCATCTTTCCTCTTGATAAGGGTAGTAGTCTCCTTAGCTATGGTAAATAGCTCTTCAAGGAGAAGGACACTCCAAAATCAAACCGTTATTCTCTAAGTCTTGGGTAGTGCCGTAGCCTCTGTACTATGGTCTTTCACTGTCATTGATTAGAGTTCTCTTGCTTGAGGGTACACTCGGTGACACTATTCTATCTTATTTCTCTTCCTCTTGTTTTGTTAAAGTTTTTATAGTTTATATATGAAATCTTTATTTTAATGTCTCTCTTCTTAAAATATTTTATCTTTTCCTTGTTTCCTTCTCTCACTGGGCTATTTTACCCGTTGAAGACACTGGACATATAGCATCCTGCTTTTTCAACTAGGGCTATAGCTTAGCAAATGATAATAATAATAATAATAATGATAATAATAATAATAATAATAATAATAATAATAATAATAATAATAATAATAATGATAAGGAATATCACACACAAAATCCACATATATTTTCTAAGGCGAATGTTGCTATTCACAAGTCGGTGGAATATTTTTCCTCAATTTGTTGAATATTTTGAAGACCTTCCTGAAGTCATTCGCTGGAAATCTTATCAGCTCAATAGAGGACGAATGGTTTGATCTGTGATGCTTAAGGTCTTGCTGTAATTATTTTATAAAATGACTCTTTGGGTACAGTACTCTAGGGTTGGAAAAGAAGTCTCAAGACTTAGGCGAAATTAGATTGATAATTTGGTTGATAATTGAAAATATATTTTAATTTCGTTTGCAATTATAATATTTATAGAAATATATGTACGTGGAAATGTTTCTAGTCATAATCCTTTTGGTTAGGTAATTAGGATACTATTAGTTAGCAATATGTCAGTGTCGTAATCCTTTTGTATAGATAATTAGGACACCATTGGCCAGAAATACGCCAGTTTCATAATCCTTTTCGATAAATGATAAGGATATTATGGCTGTCAGTGTCATAATCATTTTGGTTAGATAAGTAATATACCATTGGCTAACTCCATTCGAAGAACTTACGGAAAATTTTTTAATTGAATGATAATGATACTATGGTGAAGATTACATGATAGTACTATACTCAATTTTTTTTAGTGAGGCAGATTTGCGAGCGGTGCCCTTTTAGCTCGGAAAAGTTTCCTGCTCTCTGATACGGTTAGAATTATCTTGTTCAACTAATCAGCGATCAGGAAACTGTTCCGAGCTAAAAGGGCACCCCAGCGAGTCGGTGCAAATTTGCCTCACTAAAAAGAATGGACTATAGTCTCATTTATAACTAAAAGTGTTTTCCATGATTTAATTTCCAAAGGTGAAGTTGCAATCCCCATGCCATTGCCCTTTCCAGCAGTGGCTTTTTTTCTCAAAACTGCTGACTCTTGAAATTACTTTATCGTCATAGCTGTAATTACCATCGTTATGTTTTTATAGACTATTTTCTGTTTTTCATAATTAATATATTTTGACTTTCATTAATATAGGTGTTGTAATATAGTAACTGCCATTGTAAAGTCATTTTTTTTTAGCGAGGCAGATTTGTACCGACTCGTTGCGGTGACCTTTTAGCTCGGAAAAGTTTCCTGATTGCTGATTGGTTGGACAAGATAATTCTAACCAATCAGCGGTCAGAAAACTTTTCCGAGCTAAAAGGGCACCGCTGCGAGTCGGTGCAAATGCGCCTCATTAAAAGAAATTGACTATAGTTGTGGTCACTGGAAATAAACACGCAGACCCCTATACAATAGAAGTAGATTGGGCTTAAGCAAGTCATATGTTCTATCACCATTTAAGAAATAATAATGTGTTGTTTTCGTTATCTTTATAGTTGCTGCTGCTACTGCTACTATTAATATCAAGAGTAATAGTAGTAGTAGTAGTAGTAGTAGTAGTAGTAGTAGTAGTAGTAGTAGTAGTAGTAGAAGAAGGTTAAAAATAACGGCAGTAAATACATAAACTTCTCAACGTGATCGTTTGATGTCTGGAATTGATTGCACTTCGAGGTTGACCTGTCATCAATCGAAGGGTGATTGGAGGACCTCCAGATAACGATGTTTGATTGACGACGGATGATGATGATGAAAGTGATGAGTCGGTCGAGACCAAGGATCACTTCCGATGAATAGAGGTGGTTCTCAGAAGTTATAATTATGTTGCAAATTAAGAAGAAATGATGAAGAAATTGTCAAACGTTTGATTGGGGGACGTCTCGGTCTTGTTTCCTTCGAGAGATGTTTGGATTCTCTGAATTCATTCCATTTCCATTTTCATTTTCTTTTTCTATACTATATTCCTTGCGGTTTTACTTTTTCGCTGTCCCGACCCCTTTTCATTTTACAATATCTCCTTACCACTCACTCCCCTTCCTTCTTAACTTTTCCTCTTAACCTTTCTTCTATTTTATTCTCACGCTCTTTTCACTTTACCTTTCCCAGTACTTACTCCCCTTCCACCTTTATCCATCTTTCTTTTGCTTCTGTCTAATACCTTTTATGTTTTCGCCAGTAGAGTGACGTTAATGTCCTTTTTAGATAATGCTGCTGATAGCAGGGTGAAGGTGATTATGTTGATGGTTGCTTTAGCCGAAAAGGGGACCATGCTTTTCATTTGTTTTAGTTCTCTCTCTCTCTCTCTCTCTCTCTCTCTCTCTCTCTCTCTCTCTCTCCTCTCTCTCTCTCTTCCCTCTCTCTCTCTCTCTAATTATACATTATTTTTTCTCCCTCCTCCAGTAATTGTTTAATCATCCCTCTTGTAAAACGTTTAATACTGTGCAATTGCTGTGATGAGCGCGTAATTCTCCCCTCTGATGAAAGAGTATATATCTTTCTTTATAAGTGAAGGGTCTCCTTCTCGCCTTGAAATTCCCAACACCATTATAAGTCCCCCCTTATATATTGCGCTAGGTTAAGAAGAGCAGTGCTATTTTACTGGGAATGGAAACGATTATTATCCATCTCTGTGGAACAGTGGGTCTGAGCACCAATTATTTTTAAGCAAGAATTTTATTTCTCTTTTAAGCAAGGATTTCATTTCTCTTCTAAGCAAGGATTTTTTTTCTCTTTTAAGTAAGGATTTTATTTCGCTTTTAAGCAAGGATTTTATTTCTCTTCTAAGCAAGGATTTTATTTCTCTTTTAAGCAAGGATTTTATTTCTCTTCTAAGCAAGGATTTTATTTCTCTTCTAAGCAAGGATTTTTATTTCTCTTCTAAGCAAGGATTTTATTTCTCTTCTAAGCAAAGATTTTATTTCTCTTTTAAGCAAGGATTTATTTCTCTTTTAAGCAAGGATTTTATTTCTCTTTTAAGCAAGGATTTTATTTCTCTTCTAAGCAAGGATTTTATTTCTCTTCTAAGCAAAGATTTTATTTCTCTTCTAAGCAAAGATTTTATTTCTCTTCTAAGCAAGGATTTTATTTCTCTTCTAAGCAAAGATTTGATTTCTCTTTTAAGCAAGGATTTATTTCTCTTTTAAGCAAGGATTTTATTTCTCTTCTAAGCAAGGATTTTATTTCTCTTCTAAGCAAGGATTTTATTTCTCTTCTAAGCAAAGATTTTATTTCTCTTAAGCAAGGATTTTGTTTCTCTTTTAAGCAAGGATTTTATTTCTCTTTTAAGCAAGGATTTTATTTCTCTTCTAAGCAAGGATTTTATTTCTCTTCTAAGCAAGGATTTTTTTTCTCTTCTAAGCAAGGATTTTATTTCTCTTCTAAGCAAGGATTTTATTTCTCTTCTAAGCAAGGATTTTTTTTCTCTTCTAAGCAAGGATTTTTTTTCTCTTCTAAGCAAGGATTTTTTTTCTCTTTTAAGCAAGGATTTTATTTCTCTTTTAAGCAAGGATTTTTTTTTCTTCTAAGCAAGGATTTTATTTCTCTTTTAAGCAAGGATTTTATTTCTCTTTTAAGCAAGGATTTTATTTCTCTTTTAAGCAAGAATTTTATTTCTCTTTTAAGCAAGGATTTCATTTCTCTTCTAAGCAAGGATTTTTTTTCTCTTTTAAGTAAGGATTTTATTTCGCTTTTAAGCAAGGATTTTATTTCTCTTCTAAGCAAGGATTTTATTTCTCTTTTAAGCAAGGATTTTATTTCTCTTCTAAGCAAGGAATTTATTTCTCTTCTAAGCAAGGATTTTTATTTCTCTTCTAAGCAAGGATTTTATTTCTCTTCTAAGCAAAGATTTTATTTCTCTTTTAAGCAAGGATTTATTTCTCTTTTAAGCAAGGATTTTATTTCTCTTTTAAGCAAGGATTTTATTTCTCTTCTAAGCAAGGATTTTATTTCTCTTCTAAGCAAAGATTTTATTTCTCTTCTAAGCAAGGATTTTATTTCTCTTCTAAGCAAAGATTTGATTTCTCTTTTAAGCAAAGATTTGATTTCTCTTTTAAGCAAGGATTTATTTCTCTTTTAAGCAAGGATTTTATTTCTCTTTTAAGCAAGGATTTTATTTCTCTTCTAAGCAAGGATTTTATTTCTCTTCTAAGCAAAGATTTTATTTCTCTTAAGCAAGGATTTTGTTTCTCTTTTAAGCAAGGATTTTATTTCTCTTTTAAGCAAGGATTTTATTTCTCTTCTAAGCAAGGATTTTATTTCTCTTCTAAGCAAGGATTTTTTTCTCTTCTAAGCAAGGATTTTATTTCTCTTCTAAGCAAGGATTTTATTTCTCTTCTAAGCAAGGATTTTTTTCTTTTCTAAGCAAGGATTTTATTTCTCTTCTAAGCAAGGATTTTTTTTCTCTTCTAAGCAAGGATTTTATTTCTCTTCTAAGCAAGGATTTTTTTTTCTCTTCTAAGCAAGGATTTTTTTTCTCTTTTAAGCAAGGATTTTATTTCTCTTTTAAGCAAGGATTTTTTTTCTTCTAAGCAAGGATTTTATTTCTCTTTTAAGCAAGGATTTTATTTCTCTTTTAAGCAAGGATTTTATTTCTCTTCTAAGCAAGGATTTTTTTTCTCTTTTAAGCAAGGATTTTATTTCTCTTCTAAACAAGGATTTTTTTTCTCTTCTAAGCAAGGATTTTATTTCTCTTCTAAGCAAGGATTTTATTTCTCTTTTAAGCAAAGATTTTATTTCTCTTCTAAGCAAGGATTTTATTTCTCTTCTAAGGAAGGATTTTATTTCTCTTTTAAGCAAGGATTTTATTTTTCTTTTAAGCAAGGATTTTATGTCTCTTCTAAGCAAAGATTTTATTTCTCTTCTAAGCAAGGATTTTATTTCTCTTTAAGCAAGGATTTTATTTCTCTTCTAAGCAAAAATTTTATTTCTCTTCTAAGCAAGGATTTTATTTCTCTTCTAAGCAAGGATTTTATTTCTCTTTTAAGCAAGGATTTTATTTTTCTTTTAAGCAAGGATTTTATGTCTCTTCTAAGCAAGGATTTTATTTCTCTTCTAAGCAAGGATTTTATTTCTCTTCTAAGCAAAGATTTTATTTCTCTTCTAAGCAAGGATTTTATTTTTCTTTTAAGCAAGGATTTTATGTCTTCTAAGCAAGGATTTTATTTCTCCTCTAAGCAATGATTTTATTTCTCTTTTAAGCAAGGATTTTATTTTTCTTTTAAGCAAGGATTTTATGTCTATTCTAAGCAAGGATTTTATTTCTCTTCTAAGCAAGGATTTTATTTCTCTTCTAAGCAAGGATTTTATTTCTCTTCTAAGCAAGGATTTTATTTCTCTTCTAAGCAAGGATTTTATTTCTCTTCTAAGCAAGGATTTTATTTCTCTTTTAAGCAAGGATTTTATTTCTCTTCTAAGCAAGGATTTTATTTCTCTTCTAAGCAAGGATTTTATTTCTCTTTTAAGCAAGGATTTTTTAGGCCATTCGCAGAAATGACTGCCCTTTTTTTAGTTTGGTCACGTGAACCACTGTTAAAACAAACTGTAATTTTTATAGGAAATTTTCCGTAAAACTATACTGTTCTCCTCCGTATTTCAGTAAATATAGGCGACCGTATTTTGTTCCCAATTTCGTTATTATCTTTTACGGGTTGGGGACCGTAATACCACTCCTTAATGTCAATATTTACGTTTTTAAAACGGGAAATGCCTGATCTTAACAGGTTTTTTTTTTTTTTTTTTTTTTTTTTTTTTTTTTTTTTTTTTTTTTTTTTTTTTTTTACTGTAAATTTCTAACACTGTACCGCACACAGAGTAATCGCTTTTTAGATTTGGAAGAGAATTTTTGGAAAATTGATAGTTTACTAATCCAAATTTTGAGAACCATGAAGCCAAACTCATTAGGTTTCTAGAGCAAGTTAATTTACGGACGTCAGAGTCTATCGGGAAATGGATTCTTAATGGGTCAGGTTCTTGTTAGTTTTATAACTGGAATTTGTGGTACTGGCAGATGGGTGTTCATTGCCGTTATCTGTTGATTAGATCTCTCTCTCCCTCTCTTAGTTGGGTTTGGATTATTTAAAACTATGATAATCCTTTAATTGAATGTAAATACAAAGATAACTTTCAAATTTGTAATGGAAATTATCCTTAGCAAATTTGAAATAATTTTCCTGGAAGAGATACAAACCAGGAGAATCTCAAAAGTTGAGTTAACTTTTATTTTTGAAAAGAAAAGGCCGTTGGCACTGGCAACGCAACAACTTTTTATGAGTCAGTCCAGAAGAAAAGAAGGAAAGGGGAAGTAATAGGAGAGGGGGGAGCGATAAGAGAAGGGAAAACAAGCAGAGAGAAGGAAAATAAAGTACGGGGATCTTTATAAAAATGAAAAAGCAGAAAATGCGAGTCATTCCTTTGAGGCAACTGGAAAACTGAAGCAGGGGGAAATTTCGCCAATGAAGAACATTAGAGGGAGAAAGGGAAATCCAAAGAGTGGGGAAAATAGAAACTAAAGAGAATTCCGAAGAAAAGTTGCTGTCTTCAGGAAAAAAGTTTCTCTGAAGCACTGAAATGCTTTCAGTTTTCCATTAGGCTGTTTGTAAAGACTGCAAAGTTCGTCATTAAGGACACAGAATAAACAAGGAGAGGTTGTCTATAATCGTTTTCAATTTAATCATGGTTATTGGTATTTCCACTATTAATTAAAATGTATTGTTATTTTCTTCCATATCAGTTTGGCATTATCGTGTTCGTTATGCGTTATTGTTGTATCGAATAGTTATTGTTATTATGAAAAAGGAAAATTCATGTAATAGTGCAAAACTTTTTTTACTATTGCCAGGTTTATTTTTTGTTACTTTTATTATTTCTTGTCTAATTATTTTTACTACAATGATTAAATTCTTATTGTTTGTTGTAACTATTACTACCTTAATGAATAAAGCTGATTTAGCCATGTTTTCCAACTTCTCTTTTAACGAAGCATTTATTCTCTGAAAGGCCAACTTCACGGGTGATTAGGGGATTCTCTCTCTCTCTCTCTCTCTCTCTCTCTCTCTCTCTCTCTCTCTCTCTCTCTCTTTGCGACATATTGTTCATTATTCTAATTTAGCCCACACCAGGTGGCAGGCTTGGATATTGATAATCGAAGGCTAATATAAAGGGCGCTTGTAGTTTATGACGTATTAGTCTAGAAAAGGAAAGAGACCGTGGAGGAGGCTGTTACATAATAGGTGATGATGAGTGTGGCAGGCAGATGGAGGAGGAAAGGGGAAGGAGGGAGGTGGTGCCAGGTAAATAAAGTGATTAAGGTTGGAAAGGAGGCCATGGAAATGAGTCGAGTAAGTAGGAGACCCAAAGAACATTTCGTTATTTGTGGGAATTCTATAGAGCAAGTAGAAAGAATGAATAGTAGTGGAACAGGATTATTATTATTATTATTATTATTATTATTATTATTATTATTATTATTATTATTCAAGATTAATTTAGAACAAATTTATTTGCATACCCACGTGCAAAATAAATTGCTGTAACTGTTTACAATGATATATAGATGTATTTGGACACACACACACACACACACACACACATATATATATATATATATATATATATATATATTTCATATAAACATTTTTACATTATATTTATATGTATATACGTATAAATATGTATATATATACATATATATCTATATATATCTATATATCTATCTATATATATATATATATATATATATATATATATATATATATATATATATGCGAATTTGTACATATATTTATATATGAATATCGTACATACATACATACATACATACATACATACATACATCATAAAATCCAAATTCTTCATACAAGAGTACAAGGTAAGGATGATCCTGTGAAAGAAGTGAAAACTTTATGAGACTGGCAATGTTCTGCACCTTACTTTGAAAGAGTAAGATGGGCGGATGACGTAATTGGAAAGGTGTCTTCGATATGTAAAGGCTGGAGGCTATTTCAGGACATACCTCTTACCGGTTGTTATGCGCCTTGATTTTAATCTTTGTCCGGATATGGGTGTGTCATGGGGAAGCATTACTGGGTGAAACACTCTTATGTCCATGTGACACACAAACACACACACACACACACTCTCTCTCTCTCTCTCTCTCTCTCTCTCTCTCTCTCTCTCTCTCTCTCTCTCTCTCTCTCATATTATATATATATATATATATATATAATATATATATATATATATATATATATATATATATATATATATATATATATATATATATATATATATATATATAATATATATATATATATATATATATATATATATATATATATATATATATATTGTGTGTGTGTGCGTTCGTGTGCATCTATGTTTGTGTGTGTAAAACTACATTTATGTCTGTTTCATGAACATAATTAGTTTATTACATTTCGTAAGGGTGCAGTTGGATGAACATAGTCTATGTTCAAGGTAGAGGCCACATACGCTATAACTTTCTAGCAGCGACCGTTTTAGTGTACTCAGTAATGCCCTTATATAACCCATCCCCCCCCCCCTAAAAAAAAAAATGGTTTTAAATATATGGACATGATATTTACTGCCACTTCATTTTTTTTTTATCTATCAGCCGTCTCGTAAATAGTCATTACGTATAGAGAATAAAATGGAAATAGGAGACTGCGCCCAAGCATGATAACGCCATGACGCCGTCCGAGATAACCTTCAAGGCACGGCTGTTGATCACGGACGCTTGTGGTAGGATGAGATAGAAGATGAGACCAGCTCATGGTTTTGGGTGATGATTAATACTGATGTCATCTGGGTGAAGACTCTAAGCCGGTATTATCCTATCGCCTTCATGTACCTTCCTGCTAATCTATGCACAAAGAATCCATGTGATCCATGTGCAAAATTAACGTCATGTAATTTTGATAAATTGCGGACAAGGATGATTTTGGTTTAGCCACCAGTGTTGGTTACTCGAAAATAAATTGTCCTGATGCTGAAACATCCCAACAGAAGAACTTGTGTCACACTGCCTAAATTAGCGCATGCTTGCCGGGGAAAATTTAGGATTTCGTAAGTCACAACCAAAGGAGACAATTAACGTAGGATAACTTTACTTTCTGATTATACCTGTAGTTCTTTGACCATTTCTTTTCATCTACTGCCATAATGTGAAATGTTCTACCTCCTGCCATTTTCCTGATTGCTTGTCACATTTCCCTTCCTGACTTGAATAGCTAGGGGTTTAGACTGACAGTTTCATCGGCCTTGCCATTAAATGAAAAATTAATGGTCACACCTGTATTATACAGTATAATGGTAAATTATTATATATTTTTTTTTTCATTTTTAGCTTTCTTGGAAACTCACATCATGTCAAATAAAATATCAAGTCGTATACTCAGAAATGATTCCTACATTGAGAAATACATATTTTATTTTTTTATTTTTGGGTAGTTGATAGAGATGATAGGCAGGTACTTCACTTAACACACTCACGGCTGGAGAGAGAGAGAGAGAGAGAGAGAGAGAGAGAGAGAGAGAGAGAGAGAGAGAGAGAGAGAGAGAGAGGTGCAGAAAATGTGACGAAATTCCTGGGAGTTTTGGAGAGCTTTGCTTGAGGGATTTGGACTTTGGACAAGATTGATAAACCTGCGGTGGAAGTTTCTTTCAATGGGAGAGTCATTGGACCTATGACATGGAATGGAGTGAAAAGGAAAGGAATGGAAACAGCTTTTTCATTCGCTCGCTATTCGCATAGATGGGAGGATAGAGACACTGACAGAGGTAGAGAAATGTTACTTTGCTGTTGGATTTCTGTTTTATCATTTTAGGAGAAAAGAAGTAAAGATCTTTCGAAATTTTATTTTGGCAAAGCATTAAATGACAAGAGTCAAAGATTACACATTGTACCGCACGTGTTTCATACTCATGCACTGTAATGCTATTCCTTATCTCCCGCTCTGATAATAGAAAACCCTGTTTAAGCTTGCCAATGCATGTTTCCTATTGTTAGAATTTTTGTGGCATACTTGCTCTCAACTGTTTGTATATAGGCTTGTTATCTATTGAATAAACTTTACTTGCATTCACCTCGTGCCTCTGCAAGAACCTAACCGATACGTTGCCACATTAGTGACCCCAGAGTGACCCGAACACCCTCTGCTGTTTTCTTAGTTTGCTTAAAGTTTACAAGAGAGAGAGAGAGAGAGAGAGAGAGAGAGAGAGGAGAGAGAGAGAGAGAGAGAGACCTCATTGAAGATATCAATTTAAAAATCTGTTTTGAAATGGCAGTCTCCAAGCTTTTCAAGATGCCATTTCAACAAAGTATTCAAAGAGTAGAAGGAGACTGAAATTACAGATTTCCGTCGAATGCAAATTTCCTTATTTTCTCTACAGACAGACAGATGAACAGCGATACATTACCTTTCGAGCTATCATTATTTTCATGTTTCATTTTCAAATGACTTTGCACTAGCCAACGATGATTGCACAGGCCCGATTGTGTCTGCTGAGTTTTAATCTTGATGGAAATGTTAGTTGGCTTCCGAAAACTCTCATTTGACGAAAAAAAAATTAGCCACAAAAATGGTATGGTTTTTTTTTTTCTTTTGTTTTCTGGATAGTGATTACTTTTCCAATGGGAAATTTGCTATTAGTCTGAGTGTTTTTAATTATTTACTCCTCTGGATATTTATTCATTTGTATTTTATGTTGTATTAGTTTTATTTACTAATTTCCGTAATCTTACGAGGAACTATATTCCATTTATTTATAGTTGTATTATCTTCTGTATATTTATAGAATACTTTTGTTTATGCATTATAGGCCGAGACTATAATACATTTGAACCTGATTTTAAGTCAGTTACTTTTTATTATTTTACTCAAATTTTCTTTGAACTTATTTTGGGATCATTTCCCCCACATATCTTATAATCGCAATTTCACACAATTGACTGGATTTCATTTTACTGCCATGCATAGATTAGTATAAGGTGAGATCATGCTGTTACACTTGGGTGGGCATCAGTTGGGCTAGTTCAGAGGTAGATATCACAGGTAATTGTACAGTGTATCTGTCCTGCAGCCAGTATGTTTGGTATGCTTAATTTGCCAAAGAAAAGTATTTCAATCAGTCGTTGTACCTGGGTAGTCCATAATGCAGAGATCTGGACAACGGAATATCGTCTGTATGTCTGTCATTCTCTCTGTACTGGTTTGGTACACAACTGAAAATATGGCTTTAAAATCCGGAGAGTTTGTATACAACTTGGGATTTGAACAACTTTTTAACTGTGAGCCTACACCTCAAATAGTTATGTAGGAATGTTCACTTTATTGATGAAGCTTTTTCAGGTATTACCAAGTTCAGTGGCTTAGTAATATTGACCTTGACCTTCTTATCAGAATAGCCAAATCGAAATTGACCTTGACCTTCTTAGCAGAATAGCCAAATCGAAATTGACCTTGACCTTCTTATCAGATAGCCAAATCGAAATTGACCTTGACCTTCTTATCAGAATAGCCAAATCGAAATTGACCTTGACCTTCTTATCAAAATACCCGAATCGAAAGCATTTTAATTTTTTTTCTTTTTTTTTTCTTTTGAGAAAGACGTTGGTTTATTTATTCAAGTACAATGGTGTCTATTTTGGCATTTAATTCATCTTATGTTCAAAGATTTCGTAGGGCCGGTAGGGTACATGTATTAATTTGTATTACAAAACATTTTTATGGAGAAAATCGTTGGTTTCTTTATTTATTCAAGTACAAGGGTGTCTTTTTTTTATCTAATTAATCGACGTTCAAAGAGAATACTTGGTCATGGAGCCGGTAGGGTTCATGTATTGCTGTTTATTGTAATAAATTATTAAAATTTACCTCATTAAAGAAAAAACTATTCAATTTTTGTTTACTTGCTTACGCATATGACGTAATTTTGATTTGCCAAAGTGTTAGTTGAATTACTCAAAATTCATCAACATTTTAATTAGTATTATTTCATAACTTTATTAACTTTTCTATGCATAAAACTGATATTTTACTTGCGTTGTTTATCAGTTTAATAAATGCTAATTATCTTGATTTATGGCAGCAATTACATTATTTCACCCTTTTAATGTAATCCCTTTTTTTAAGCTTTATTTAACTATAGATATGAAACATGACCACTAGATATAATTATAACAATATTCTAGTTAAACACGTCATGTCTTCAGGTATTATTATTATTATTATTATTATTGTTATTATTATTATTATTATTATTATTATTATTATTATTACAACAACAACAACAACAACAACAACAACAACAACAACAACAACAACAACAACAACAACAACAACAACAACAACATCAACATCAACATCAACATCAACATCAACAATAATAATAATAATGGTAGCACATATAGATGTGGTTTTAAAAAATAAGATTTGTGAAGCATTGGCTTTCTATCTGGTTTTCATTTGCGGGGGACAGTGTTCCCTCCTTTATTTATATATATATCGTACTTTTTCCCGAGAAGCTCATAAGGAAGGCGACTATGTACTGTCGTCGTCGAGTGTAGCATTGGAAGTTATGATATTGCGCTAAGTGCCACACACCCTATAAAGCCATTAGGAGAGAGAGAGAGAGAGAGAGAGAGAGAGAGAGAGATAATGAAGCACCGTACAGTGGTCACCGGGAACGGAAAGAGAGAAAGAAGAATAGTAGATAGATTAAATACATAAGAAAGAAGTAGGTATGTGCACATGGGAAATCCTGTTTAAATGTGTATTAATGTTGGGGCAATTTTTCCCTAAGTTCTTCGAATCGGGGTTTTTTTTTTTTTTTTTTTTTTTTTTTTTTTTTTTTTTTTTTTTTTTTTTACTTTAGCTTTAGCTTTGGCAGCAAAACAGCATGGCTCTCATCATTCCTCGTTCCCTCTCCCATTTCTTTCTTCCCCCATTACAAAAATTAAAAGGGAAACTAAAGAGCCTTTATTCTGTATTGGAAGTGAAAATATGTTTTCATTAACGAGAGAAGTAACTCCTTTGCTATTGTCTTTCAAATTACTGTTTGGGTGTAACAGTGTGATGTGTGTTGCCGAGGCTATAAGGGAATACAGCTGGACACAGCAATTCCTGATAAACCTCGCTCTGATGAATTGCACCATGTCTAAAGATAAATGTGTTAAAAACCAATTTTTTTTTTGGGGGGGGGGGTTGGTTAATCTGTACATTTCGTATTACTTTCAAAATATATATTATACTATTATAATTTTTGCTCTATACATGTTTCTTGATATATTACAATAGTCCCTTCAAAATTTCATGAAAGTCTGAATATTTTTGACATTCCACATAAGGCTTAATGTAGATTTATGTGAGGCGTAGGTGAGCATAGTGTGAAACGGTGGGTTTGGCCCCTTATATGTGAGAACGGCCCCTAGTTGAGGGTGGTCACTATGTTCTTGACATAGCCCAAGACATAGATTATCAGGAAATGTGAGTTAAAGAAAGTTAGCAGAAAACATCCTGAGGGGTGCTCCTGGCACCTGGCCTCTTGGGTATGTGTTAGTTTTTTAAATAATTTTTTAGTTAGAAGGAAAATGGTCTGGTTTATGTTTGAAGAAATATATATTTTATCTAGGATACTATATATTACTCTTATAAAAGTTAATTCCTTACTTCATTCCTGGAAATTGAAGCGTGGTTTCCCATGGCCCCATACACACCAACCACTAGAATGTATGATGTATTGAATTTCATATAGAAACAGATGCTCACACAGATCAGCCAAGTCTGTCCGAGGATCGAGAGAGAGAGAGAGAGAGAGAGAGAGAGAGATTTGAATTCACGAGTTCATATGGGCACATGCCACTTACGAAGTTAGAGAGAGAGAGAGAGAGAGAGAGAGAGAGAGAGAGAGAGAGATCTTTGAATTCACGAGTTCATATGGGCACATGTCACTTAGGAAGTCAGAGAGAGAGAGAGAGAGAGAGAGAGAGATTTGAAATCACGAGTTCATATGGGCACATGTCACTTAAGAAGTCAGAGAGAGAGAGAGAGAGAGAGAGAGAGAGAGAGAGAGAGAAGATATCTTTGAATACACGAGTTCGTGTATGCACATGTCCCTTAGCAAGTACATTATGAGAATCAGATCTTAGCGTAAATTCGGTATGAATCGTACCCAGCCAGATGTACAAGAGAGTCTTTGGTGATAAGGAATTTCTGATGAAACACTGGGAGACAGTATCCTTGCCTCAGTCGTCTGCTTTGAAAGCGGTGTCCCGTGAAGATCCCAGTCGTGTTGTGTAGGATTCGACTTGAGATGGGATCATCCGAATTAATTCTCTGCTTCATGTGATGCTGTGATGGTTCGCGGAGGTGTGAAATCACGGGTATTCTCGTGTTCGGTGTTGATGTTGTTGTTATCATAGTTAGATCAATATTATAATTGTTTTGGTTATTATCTCTTACGGTGTTACTGCGCTCATTATTGTTAATTTCACAGTTCTAAATTATTATTATTATTGTTATTATTATTATTATTATTATTATTATTATTATTATTATTATTATTATTATTATTATTATTATTATTATTATTATTATTAATTGTCGTAATTTTGTAATTACCATCATCGTAACACAGCAAAAAAAAAAAAAAAAAAAAAAAAAACGGAATAGCTCATCTTTTGTACCTTCGTCAAAACGATATACTACTTCAATCAATAATGGCCAGTGGTAGTAGCCAGCGAGATAGACATAACCTAAACAACGCAGCACTAATCACCCATGGCAACAACTTCAGTTGATGGCGTGCGCGCGCACATACACAGATATACAGTATATATATGTATATATATATATATATATATATATATATATATATATATATATATATATATATATATATTATATATATATATATATGTGTGTGATTGACTCTCTCTCTCTCTCTCTCTCTCTCTCTCTCTCTCTGTATATATATATATATATATATATATATATATATATATATATATATATATATATATATATATATATATATACTATATATGTGTGAACTGTATATCTACACACACACTTCAATTAGACTACAATTCTAGTGTGTGTTTGTGTGTGTGTGTGTGTGTAGAGAGAGAGAGAGAGAGAGAGAGAGAGCCTTACCTTACCTTATTGCCTTATTTTTTGTTTGGGTTCCCCCAGGTCCCTCAGTGTGAGGCACCTCGTATATCCACCAGAGAGTTGCTAATGCATCTTCCGGTGTATTTTGGATCTTCCAGTCTTGGATGGTCTGGGATGCATCTTAGGTATTTATCGAGCTTATTCTTAAACAAATCTACGCTCACTCCTGATATGTTTCTTAGATGAGCTGGCAGCACATTAAATAGTCGCTGCATTATCGATGCTGGTGCGTAGTGGATTAATGTCCTGTGCGCCTTTCTTAGTTTACCTGGTATATTTTTTGGCACTATTAATCTACCTCGGCTTGCTCTTTCTGATATTTTTAGCTCAATGATGTTTTCAGTAATTACTTCTATTTGCTTCCATGCTTGTATTATCATGTAGCGTTCTCTTCTCCTTTGTAGACTGTATAGTTTTAAAATTTGCAGTCTTTCCCAGTAGTCAAGGTCCTTAACTTCTTCTATTCTAGCAGTATAGGACCTTTGTACACTCTCTATTTGCGCAATATCCTTTTGGTAGTGTGGGTACCATATCACATCGCAGTACTCGAGTGTACTACGTACATAAGTTTTGTAAAGCATAATCATGTGTTCAGCTTTTCTTGTTTTAAAGTGTCTGAATAACATTCCCATTTTTGCTTTACATTTAGCCAACAGTGTTGCTATTTGGTCGTTGCATAACATATTCCTATTTAACATTACACCAAAGTCTTTAATTGCTTCCTTGTTTGTGATTGTCTCATTATTAGGTCCCTTGTATGCATATACCATTCCTTCTCTGATTCCATAATTTATTGATTCGAATTTATCGAAGTTAAATACCATCCTATTTATCTCCGCCCATTCATATATTTGGTTTAGATCTCTTTGTAGTGAGTTCCTAACTTCATCACAAGTAATTTCTCTACTTATTCTTGTGTCATCGGCGAAACTTCTCACTACGGAGTTTTCAACATCACAGTCTATGTCTGAGATCATAATAACAAACAGCAGTGCAGCTAATACCGTACCTTGTGGCACACCAGATATTACCTGGGCTTCATCTGATTTCTCGTCATTTGCAACCACTATCTGTTTTCTGTTTTGCAGGAATTCTTTTACCCATTTTCCTATCTTTCCCACAATATTATGCTTTCTCATTTTTTTCTCCAATATGTTATTGTCTACCTTGTCAAAGACTTTTGCAAAATCTAGATAGATCACATCTGTGTCTTTTTCATTTATCATATTTTTGTATATGTTTTCAGTGTGCTATCAGTTGTGTCTGTGTACTTTTTCCAGGCACGAAACCGTGTTGACCCATATTAAACAAATTATTTTTAACCAAATGGTTCATTATTTTCTTTTTTATTACCCTCTCATACACTTTCATAATATATGATATTAGACTAACAGGTCTATAATTGCTTGCCTCTAGTCTTGATCCACTTTTGAAGATAGGGGTTATATAAGCTAATTTATGTTTAACATATATCTCGCTCATATCTACACTTTGTCTTAGCAGTATTGCAAGCGGCTTCGCGATAGTGTTTGCAGTTTTTTTTAACAAAATCGCTGGAACTCCATCTGGTCCGGCTGCCGATCCATTTTTAATTTCGTTTATAGCCGTGACAATATCTGAAATAAGATCCTTCTGTCTCTTGGTATGCACGTCTTTTGTTTATTGTTTTTTTTCCGTACATATTTTTCAACAATTTTCTCCAGTATTTTGTACAGTATGTCCATATTTACCTGTATATTATCACTTACAAATACATTTTTCCATTCTTTATTCAGTTCTTCATTTATTTCTGACCATTTTATATTCTTACTGTAAAAATTATATTTGCCATATCCTTCCCAAAGTTTTGTGCTTTTATTAATTCTGCGATCACTTGCTTTGGAATGGACTATCAATTCTATGACATTGTGGTCTGAAATTCCCGTGTTATACACTATTATATCTTTAACATAATTCACCTCATTCACAAATACTAGATCTAGGACATTTTCCTTTCTTGTTGGAATGTGGTTTATTTGTTGCATATTATGTTCTAATAGCATATCTTGAAGCTTTTCAAATTGCCTCTTATCTTCTGTGCTACTATTACTCTCTTTTTTATATGTATACATACAACCACTTTCTTCTATCCGTTCTTTCCAATCCACGAAAGGAAAGTTAAAATCTCCGGATAGGAGTATATTCCAGTCTTTATGGTTTCTACATATATCATCTATTTTTTCTATTATTACGTCAAACTCCTTAGTCTTTGGGGGTCTGTAAACTACAATATTCACTAGTTTTTCTAATTCAAATTCTACCGCAATCAATTCACATTCAGTGTTGCTGTATTTTTCACAGACCTTTCCTTGATTTATGTCTCTTCTATATATTACGGTTCCCCCTTGATTCCTATTTTTTCTATCTGATCTATAAGTTTGGAAACCCTTTATCTGGTTATCACTGCCAGTCTCTTGAGAATACCATGTTTCACTTATATTCAATATATCTATTTTTTCAATTTGGGTTAGTTCTTCTAAGAACTCTATTTTCCTTTTAGAGTTACTCGTGACTAAACCCTGTGCATTCATCACTATTATGGTTTGTGTTTCATCCCCATTGTTTAATATTGGTAATAATATGGATTCTCCCATGCTTCCTTCCTGTTCTGATATGATGTTCTTTTCTTCATTTACCAGAATTCTGCCATTAGAAAATCCAACTTTTCTATTATATTTGCTCTTTCGCCTTCATATTTATTTTTGTGTGTATACCTGCAATTATCCCCATATCTGCACCAACCCCTGGCATTATAGATGCATTCTTTGTAGTTGGGCTCTAAATGTGCAGATTTGGGTTGAAAGGCCTCATATCTTGGGGCTCTTGGTTCATAGCGCGGTATATACACGGCCTGCTTTTTTGTTTCTTTTTTGTTTCTTTTTTGCTTTAATTTTTCTTTTCAGTTTGCTGAGTTTTCTTACTTTCATTCATGGTTGCAGGATGCATATATCCATTTTTGTTGAAACTGCATCCTTTTCCTTCTTTTAGGTTTTTGCATATTTTTGGATGGAGATCTCTGCATTCATCTCCATATCCGTCTAAATACGCACATTTACCATATATTTCATAATTATGGCATATCTTTGGATGCCTGTAGTAGCATCTTTCGTCAAATCAGCATATTGCAAACTATATCCTTCTTTTCTTTTTTTTCTTGTTCTTGCTCTTCCCTAAAATTATGTAGGTCCGTGTAGAGTCTCTTGGGTCTATTATTTGTTTCCATCTGGTAATTTATTTCTTCATAAGTATGTTGTTGGATGGCATCATAAGTTATATCAATGATTTCCTCTGCATCCTTACACATATCCTGTTCATTGTTCTCTTCTTCTTCTTTTTCTTCTTCTTCTTCTTCTGTTTCTTCTTCTTCCTCTTCTTTATCTTGAACTATTTGCAGATTTAGTCTCGACTTAAATATATTTTCTATCCAGACTAAGCATGTTGAGCAGAATACCTTTGTGTCTTTATTTTGTATTTTTTGCTGTATTTCAGCACATGTGGGGTGGTTGGAACATGACAGGCATCACATTTTCTAATCAATTGTTGAGGATTATTAATGGAATACCATATCTTACATGTATTACACCATTTTAGCATTCTTTTTCCCAATGCATCAATCAGCATATTCACCATATTGGACTTCTTATTGTCCTTTGATGGAATGTGTTGATTGATGTAGACTTTCTTTATAAGTCTCTTTATCACTTGGATCTTCTTTGGAATTTCCTCTATTATTTTGCTGATGTTTTCCGCAGATTTGCTCCAGTTTATTGCATCGTATTATTTCAATATGTCTGCGAATATTTTTCTGTCACACTGGTTGGCGTTACTAGTGACCTCTGTTATTAGACGGTCGAGCTCCTGTTTCGCCAACTCATGGAATTTACTTTTGCTGAGTCCAGCGATGTCTCTCCAAGCCTTGCCCGTGTTGTACATAGCCATCTTGATTAGATTTTTAGTAATTCACAAGATAACTATTCTATGCCGCCGTTTTATCCCACTTCTCTGACCTCAAAGTAATCACTGACTATTCACGAAAACTTGTAGCTATATTGCACTCGATAGCCTTTTGTTATCCGCGTTAAATCAGGATATTTATAGGGTCGCAAAAGTGTAATCACTCACCAGCACACAGATACAGAACTGAGAGAGAGAGAGAGAGAGAGAGAGAGAGAGAGAGAGAGAGAGTCAATCTGTCAATCGGGAGCAGAGCCCATGCAAGAGATTGTTTTGTGGAGCGAAACGAACAGCGGCGTCGACAGTCTCTCGACGCTTTTCATTTCTGTAATAAAACTCAGGAAGTCGGGCAACTGCCGGCGCCTTTGATTCTTCGGTTATCAAAGAGATCTCGTTTTATATTTCATTTCATTTTTGTTTTTTTTTCTTTCTTCCTCATTTGTTTGTTGATGAGTTTTTAGGGAAGCTGTTTCTCTGAGGAAGCGTCAAAGAGCGTGGGATCTTGTCTTAATCAGGTTGGCGTGGAGACAAAACAGTTTTGGTTTTTTTTGCTATAAGCCATGTGTTCAAATCTTTTAAGAGAGGCAAAAGATAATTGTTTTTTTATGTTTTTAATTAGCACACGTATATTAGAACTAAATGGATGCAGTTTCCTCTTCTTCTTCTTCTTCTTCTTCTTATTATTATTATTATTATTGTTATTATTATTATTATTATTATTATTATTCACTCATGGCAAATGAAGTTCAAATGAAGTTATACACGTGTCTATATATATATATGTGTATATATATATATATATATATATATGAACAATATCAATGAAAACCTCTCTCTCTCTCTCTCTCTCTCTCTCTCTCGCTCTCTTTGTCGGAAAAGATAAAAGCAGAAAGTAAGTTGATCATTGCTGTAATTAAAACATCACACAATAGGATGCCTCCTCCCTCCCTGTTCTCCCTCCTATTCCGCATCCCCCTCCTGACCCTACTTTGGACTTCCTACCACCCCCTTCCTCCGTCCCCCTCCTCCCCCCCCCCCCTGCGTAGGTGCCTTCTCTGTGTTTCTACATCAGTCGATGTCATCAAAAGGACAACTAACTCCATTACAGAAGGAGAGTGGAGAGGCGTAGGATGCCTTTTCCATCTTTTATTATGGAAGCTCTTTATGCTACACCAACTGCTGCTTTATAAAAGAGAGAGAGAGAGAGCAAGAGAGAGAGAGAGAGAGAGAGAGAGAGAGAGAGTAATGCGGTCTTTATGATTTTTGAAAGACTGGATTTCGACAAGTGAAACGTTAATTGCCATATCATATGTGACATGGAGTTGCATTGCACAGTGCTCATGTATTCAACCTTAGTTGATGTCATGCTGATATGAGGCTCTTTGCAGCCCCCTGGAAGCAGGGATTCAGCATAGAATATATATATATATATATATATATGTATATATATACATATATATATATATATATATATATAATGAAAATTTTCGTGTAAACACATCACCATGCCTATCCAAAGCCCGTGTTGAAGATGAGAGTGGGTGGCAGCAAAGGCATTCAGCCGCAAAAAATGAAATGGTAGAAATCATGAATAGTAAGCAGTGACCCACAAAGAAATGAGTCAAAGCTGAAGACAGAATAATCATATATATATATATATATATATATGTATATATGTATATATGTATTATATATATATATGCATATGTGTGTGCAGTATTTGTACACAGTATATATATATATATATATATATGTATATATATACATGCATATATAGAATATATATAAATGCGCATATATATGTATGTGTACAAGTATGTGTATGAATTGCTATTAATAGATTATAGTAAACATGTAAGAATTGGTATAGAGAAGTACAATATATGCACGTGAAGTCAATATGTCCTTAACTTTTTTTTTTTTTTCAGTTCGAAGTGAATTTTGCTAAGGATAAAAATAGAGTTTAGTGATTGAAAAAAAAGCGCATCATTTTTATAAAGGGATCCGTAAGAGATATT
The DNA here is from genome assembly GCF_036898095.1 of Palaemon carinicauda. Lineage (NCBI taxonomy): Eukaryota > Metazoa > Arthropoda > Malacostraca > Decapoda > Palaemonidae > Palaemon > Palaemon carinicauda. Next base: position 112,167,284 of record NC_090738.1, read on the forward strand.
GTATATAGAATTAGCGGGAAATAGCTGTATGAATTATGATAGGTTTATTTGTTTATTTATAGTCTATGTAACACAGGTGTGATTTATTTGCATGGCCATCGAAGCTGTATTTACAGTCGATATGCCACAGTTGTGATTCTTTTGACAATCATTTTAATAAATATATTCTACTGAAGTATGAAGTTGCAAACTCAAATCAAGTACTTCAATTTTGCAAACCTAAATGATATTTCTCAACTCAAACGAGTGTAAAGGGACGTAGAACGTCGTGGAAACCATTACCCAAGTAATTTATAACCTGTTAATATTTTTTCTATGCCATAATAAGAATAACAGAATTGAAGGGAAATAGGCATTTATGGAAGTAAAAGATCTGACTCTGAAAAAGAAAAATGTGTTTAATTACTTTCAAAAGACTTGTACTGTATTAAGATCGAATGCTGATGGCGTTGAGTTCGACGAGAAGTGAAATTTTCAGCTTCGTTTTAAACATCTTTATACTAATTTATCTTATGCAGATATAAACGATGAAAGAAAGTGGAATGGGAAATACTCATAAATGCGCTAATGGAGAACACTAGTTTTTGTGTGTTTACGATATACACAATTTTTTATCCTTTGATTTGGTATTAACCATATATTCTCAAAATGAGTTTTGAGTGATTTTATACACACACACACATATATATATATATATATATATGTATATATGTATATATGTATATATATATATATATATATATCAGAAGCCGTTATTAGTCCATTGCAGAACAAAGGGCTCAGACATGTCCTTCCACTTGCTTCTGTTTATGATCTTACTGTCCAGTCCACACACGCGGACTTTCTTAGTACATCAATCCATCTTCTCTCCCTTCCCCTGCTTCTTTTACAATCTCTAGGGACCCATTCTCTTATTCTTAATGACCATATATTGTGTGTTATTCTCTTTATATGTCCTGTCCATGTCCATTTCTGTTTCTTACATGTTAGAAGATCCTCTACTTTAGTTTGCTTTTTCTCTGTCTCATTGTATTATTCCCATGATTATTATTTTCATAGCTCTTTGAGTTGTAAATAGCTTATGTTCTTAGGCTTTAATGAGGCTCAAAGTTAATACTGGTAAGACCATCTCATTGAATACTTATCTTTTTAGAGAAAGTTGCACTTTCATAATCTCATTTGGTTTACCAAATGCTGTCCATTCCATGCTTATCCTTCCTTTGATTTCGGTCTCGGGTCCTGGGGAAGCACTTACTGTCTGTATTAAGTACGTATATTCATTAATAATCTCTAGAGGTCCGTCCACAAATCATATATTTATATTTATATATATATATATATATATATATATGTATATATATAAATATATATGTATATATATATGTTTGTGTGTGTATGTGTGTGAGATCGTGTTCATATGTGATTTCGGCCTATGATAGCCATCTAAGCAAGAGAGGGGACCAGGTTTCTAATTTTTGGCGAATTTGCCTGAGTATGATCGTTAAAACCAGTATGTCCATGTGGACTAAATCATTGAATTTTGGACCTAGCAGAGAGTAAACTGTTGTGGTTAGTTACAACCATGTGTACAATAGGCATTGGGCTATTAAATGCATCCTAAAGTATTAGCTGAAAATATATATAAAAAAACAAAATCTTTTGTAGGAACCTTTTGTTGAAGAAGAAAAAAATTGCTTTTAAGTGACAGAAAAAAGTACAGATTTATATTGTTTATTTATTTCTACCCATATGCATTTGTTTTGTTGCGAAAATAACCGCTTTTCACCTATCATTTATAGTATGTAGATAGGAATTTGACTCTCATGTTGAGGAAAATCATAGTGTAGATATAAACACATTGACTTTATAATTCAACTAGAACTTATAAATATTTAGCGAGGATTAAGGCTATATTGTTGCAGTGGCATAATATTAGCATACACCTTTTTAATAACTCATGAGTGGTTGCCATTAGCTGCTTGGTGTTTTATTTCAAGCAATTATTTTCAAAATTATTTATCGTATTTTTTATAACTACTTCAATTATTAAGTGTTTATTTTGTTTGCATATAATGTTGTAATTCTTTGAAAATTGAGGTTCAAAAAATTTCCGTGCTCTCTCTCTCTCTCTCTCTCTCTCTCTCTCTCTCTCTCTCTCTTTTTTTTTTTTTTTTTTTTTTTACACTCATTCCTATCATTGTGTATTCTGCAACTTCGAACACTAAGTGATCATTCATTACGCTTAAATTATTTAATTTTATAATATCGCTTCAGAAATGTTGCCAATTGTAAATTATGACAATGCAACATTGGAAAAGAAAATGCGACATATCCTCAATATCATTTTTCATCTTCTGGCACCGAGAGAATAGATCCCAATTTGGCTCGCGCAACATATTTCACTTTGTTATGAAATATTATAGTATAAAGTATATGTCATCATATTATTAATCATCCTGATTCCCCTTAATTTCCTGTGTCATCTCTTGGCTTGTTTTATGGAAAGCGGTATGGGTGGAAAATTTCCATGGCATTGTCATGAAAAAAAGATAAAGGAGATGAAATACTGAAATTTCTATTTGGAAGTTTGTCACATGTTTTATAATAAATTTTCGTTGATAAATGAGATTGTTCTTATGCCAGAACTGACTCTTGCTCCCATACACTCATAGCTCATAGTTTATTAGCCTCGATTCACCAGTCAGGGTACCAACATCGATTCGGAGGGGTGGGGGATCTTGTGTACGTAAACTCCTAATTATCCAGTACAATCTTTATAAGACCTTGAATCTTACTTTACTGGGACAATTGTTGAATTTCACATTGTTCAAAAAAAAAAAAAAAAAAGGTAAGTGTATTTATCATAACCCTTAAAAGTATTTGTAAAAAAAAAAGAAAAAGTAGAAATATGGTTGAAGAAAGGTAAGATAATTTTTCTTTCTTTTTTTTTTAGTTTTTTCTCTATGTAAAGAATATTTTTAATAGCCTATTTGGAGTTGTATTCAGGAATGATTTATAATTTTTCTCCTATCGCAGTTTGCAGAGCTGATTTCATAG
>NC_090738.1:112172840-112178097 GCF_036898095.1 Palaemon carinicauda
AAAGACAGAAATTAATCTCACAGCACGAACAGCAACGTTTACACGAACCTATGAAAGAATATATATGGATAATTTTTCTATGTGGAGTAAAAAAAAATGCCACATTTTTTTACGTCTACAGTAGATGCGCGGTAAGTGGTATGTAGAGTATTAAGCTTTATTTTATTTTTTGTTTTATTCTATTTATTTTTTTTTTTTGGCAAAGTAAAAATTTTTTTGGAAAATACCCACAAAATTATCGCTTTGTCGTTAATATTTATAGTTTGCTTTTCTTATGAACCCTCGAAGCGGAAAGCTACTCTCTCTCTCTCTCTCCTCCTCATCTCTCTCTCTCTCTCTCTCTCTCGGAGGGTTCTTATTTTTTAATTAATTCTTTTATTTACCTTTTATCTCTCGGGTCTCAGACGATTTCTATACACCAGGTGTTCCAGCCTATTGATTTCCGGCTAAAGGATATATTCTTTAATCTGTTGTTTACTATAGTGTTTATATCGTCAAAAAGTAGGGCTAATGAGCTCCTATGCAGAAAGGAGAAAAGAATAATTAAAATATTTTTCCATTGCGTAAAAGTGGTTCATTATTTTCATCATCTATCTCTGCCAACCCAGCCAGTGTGAGTAATGTGTACATTGGGTTTGCTCCCAAAATATAAATTAGGAGACTGTTTTTTTTTTTATAATAATATATTTGATAATAGGTACGGGAATTCAGCAATGCCATTATGGAATTCAATCTGTTACATGTTTCTGTTAGTTTACTTTATATTTTGTCTTGCTTCCGCTTTCAAAGATGCAAATGTGGAATTTCTGGGAGTTTTAAATGTATGTGTATATATATATGTATATATATATATTTATATATATATATGCATATAGTTATAAATAATGTATATATAATGTATATATATATATATATATATATATATAGATATATATATGTGTGTAAATATGTATGTATTTGCACATATTTTAATATGTGAAGAAATTCATAGGTCTGTGCACTTAAAAAAAATCCCGTATTGGCCATTGTAAAAAATTGTAGTGAAAGATATAGCAGAAAACAGTCAAGTTAAAAAGACTGTTCATAACAGAGAAATAGAAACACTTATATAAAAGATAAAAAAGACTTATTAATTATAATAACAGGTAATAAATAGGAAATAAAAGGCTAAAGACAACATGCTATTTAAAGAAGAAATAAAGCTATTTCGTGAAAATGTGTTTACAAACACTTTATTTCTCAAAGTTAAGATAGTTTACTTACGGCAAGCTTGTTTGCTATTGTGAAGAAGGAATTATTATGATTATTATGATAACATTTATTTCAGTGAAAGTTTAATATTATCTATAAATTTAATTCTTCCTCATCCACAAAATACTTCATGAAAATCAAAAAAGGAATGTTTGCCTACTTATGAATGTATTTGTGAATAATGTATGTCCCTATAAATGTGCCAATGCATGCGTAAATTATACCATTTATTTTCTGTTAATTATGCAACTGTGCTCGGTTAAGTAACAACGGTCATTAGCATGCAAATGAGCGCTCTGGATAGGACAATGAATTTATCTAAATGAAGAAACATTTGGAAGATCTTATGATGCTTTAATTGCCACGAATAATGACGTCATATTGACGTCATTTGGTCTCTTGATCATCTAAAGTTTCTTTAATGTATGTAAATTACTGATAGTTTTCAGCTTTCTTGAGATGAGAGAGAGAGAGAGAGAGAGAGAGAGAGGAGAGAGAGAGAGAGAGAATATTTATTAAGGATTCGATAAATATACCGAAACATAGACATTAGGTTGGCCAGGGCACCAGCCATCCGTTGAGATACTACCGCTAGAGAGTTTTGAGTCCTCTGGCTGGCCAGACAGTACTACATTGGATCCATCTCTCTGGTTACGGCCTCATTTATCCTTTGCCTATACATACACCGAATAGTCCTGGCCTATTCTTTCCCACATTCTCCTCTTCTCCTCATACACCTGCCAACAATAAGATTACTAAGGGGTTAACTACTGCAATGTAATTTTTCGATGACCACTTTTCCTCTGGTAAGGGTAATAAAGAGACACTTTAGCTATGGTAATCAATTTTTCTGGTGAGGACACTCCAAAATCACACCATTGTTCTTTTGGTCGTTTGTAGTGCCGTAGCCACTGTCTTGGCTTAGAGTTCTCTTGCTTGAGGGTACACCTGGGCACACTTATTCTATCGTGTTTCTCTTCCTCTTATTTTTTAAGTTTTTATCGTCTATATATAAAATATACTAATTTAATGTTGGTACTACTCGTAAAATATTCTATTTCAATTGTTCATTTCTTCCTTTGTAGTTCACATTATTTCCTTGTTTCCTTTCCTCAATGGGCTATTTTTTCCCTGTTGGAGCCCTTGGGCTTACAGCAACCTGGTTTTCCAACTAGGGTTGTAGTTTAGCTTGTAATAATAATGAAAACAATGATAATTATATGCGGAGCGTTAAAGATACATGGGAGAGATAGCATTTCTTTTATGCGTATATATACATTATTTGTCTGGATAATGGTAATGGAAAAAATAAGATATACCGTAGATAAAGAGAGACTATATTTATTAAAGGGATTTTTTTTCTGATAATAACCCTATAAATATAGTGCCAATATCGCTAATGGCCAGACCCGAAAGAAGAATAAGAAAAAGAAGAAGAAGAAGAAGAAGAAGAAGAAGAGAGAGAGAGAGAGAGAGAGAGAGAGAATGAGAGAGAGAGAGAGAGAGAGAGGTCTTAATAGTTTTCGTTGTTCTTTTTCATATGTTAATGAAAGGTTTTAGAATGAGAATTTGGGAACTCAATAGTCAGACCGCCAATAGGCCTATTGGAAAGCTTCCAGGCGGAAGAATGCCTGGTCGTCGGCTTAGGCTGTTTTGTAAACTCTTGGGAGGAAACAGAGGTATTTTGAATAGGCTTCGAATCAATATGATTGGGTGAGAACAGAATTGTCGCTCAAGTTTTCCAACGGGTTGTAATTTTATTTGGTCTCTCTCTCTCTCTCTCTCTTCTCTATCTATCTCTCTCTCTCTCTCTCTCTTGTGTTGTGCTCATTTTCATCTTATATCAGACTAGTGATGATGAAAAATAAAAGAAATAAGCTCATAATGCGTCCTCTCTTTTTCTTTGACTATATTTAGCATATCCTGTTATAGAATATCATTGATAAAATTCGATAAAGAAGCTTACAGGTTATCTATCTACCTATATCTTATCTATCTATCTAAAGTATCTATCTATCACCCTCTTTCGATATTACTAGTTTTAATTTATACCCACAGGGGTAGGTTTCAAACCTACTCTTTTGGAGGGATGTTTTTAATTCTACATATTACCTGGGAACATTTTTACGCAACGTTTTTCAAGGGATATGTTCATCTCTGAGGCTGTTAGGAAACAGCATCCCATATGTAATGGGTAAAAAGGCAAAGAAAAAGAAGAAGAAATAATAAAATGAAAAAGTTCAATAATCTCTCTCAAGTGATTTATTTAGTTTATGAAAAAAGTAAGAAAATTGCTTACCACACGATCACATTCAAGAAATATTTAAATTTGGTATGGCTTCCATGTTACCTTTTTTTATATAAGGCAACGTTTTACTTTTTGCAACTAGTATTTGGTCAAAGGAGTACTGTCAGCATCATTGTTATTGTCATTATATATGATTTTGTGGTGCTGGGTTTGCTGCGAATTTCTATATTTGTGTAAAACAAGATGAAAGGTTTGGCTAACCGTTACATTTCTCATGTCATCTTGAATTAAAAAAAGGAATTAAGGTTCTTCATAAAAGACTACACAAACAAGATAAAACACACAAGCACGCATGCAAGCGCGCACCGCACGCACGCACCTATATCTTGCTGGCGTAGTGTGAAAATATTCGTGTATTGATATGTTTATGAGAGAGCGTGTGTTTAGAAAAGAATGAAAAGAAGTAATACCATAACGTTTTATGAGGAAATGTTAAAACACTTTCTTTGCAGTTCGCGAGGTAAGTGGACTGTAAATCTGTCACAAATCCTTAGAGGAGATGAGAGAGATGAGAGAGAGAGAGAGAGAGAGAGAGCATTGTAACCAAGAGCGAGAAAATGTGATTATTTTTGTATTTTTTATAAATCTGTCGTTATGTTAGCATCAGCTATTGCTATTAGCCTTTTAAAGAAACCCAGAACGAAGAGAGAGATGAGAGAGAGAGAGAGAGAGAGAGAGAGAATTTGTAACCAAGATGTGAGAAAATGTGATTATTCTTTATTTTTATAAATCTGTCATATATGTTAGCATAAGCTATTGCTATTGCCTTTTAAAGAAACCCATAACCTGAGAAGAGAGAGAGAGAAGAGAGATGAGAGAGAGAGTGAGAGAGAGAGAGAGAGAGAGGTGGAAGGGGAGATGTGATTGTGCTACACGTGTGGCTGAAAGCATTTCAGCCGTGAATGTGCCTGTCATCAACAGATGATACGGCCTGAATCATGTTGACGTTGGTTGGTGTTGAATTTTCCCCCTTTTTTTTTGTGCATTTTATCCAGGATATGTGGTAAAATTGATGTCTGTCCATTTTTATATCTTTGTATAATTGGATATCGCAACCCTAACACTAAATAGAAGTTTCCGAATACAAGGCAAGAAAATGCCCTTAACATTAACTGGCCACAGTGGAAGATGAAGAAATTTTCAGAATGCAGTTTTTAGAATTACGGGGTGTAGAGTACCTCTTTTTATATTATTTATTATTATTATTATATATTATTATTATTATTATTTATATATTATTTCCTAAGCTACAGTCCTAGTTGGAAAAGCAGAGTGCTATAAAACCCAGGGGCCTCAACAGGGAAAATAGTCCAGTGAGGAAAGGAAAATTAAAATATTTTAAGAACAGTAAAAACATTAAAATAAATATTTCCTATATAAACTATAGAAACTTTAACAAAACAAGAGGAAGAAAAATTAAATAGAATAGTGTGCCCGAGTGTACCCTCAAGGAAGAGAACTTTATATCAGCCCTTAAGTGGTGTGAGATGAAGTGTAAAGATAAGGAAAAGGCAGTTTTGATAGCAAAAGAACTAAACCATGCTTTTAAAGTCTTGGTGAAGTGACACAAGATAAATTTCTGAATCTGTGATTCCTGCTATGGATTGTATTTATTTGCTATGATTTTATTATTTATATTCTCGTCCTAGTTTAGCTGCCATTCTTGCTGCCTTTCATTTGATTTGTTAATTTTTGGTG
>NC_090738.1:112186097-112205451 GCF_036898095.1 Palaemon carinicauda
CTTCATGTACATCTCATCTCAAATGGTTTCTATTGATATCCACAAAAGTGTGAGGTATTCATGACTTTAATAAGTCATTAAAAGTGTTAAAATAGATTTGCAACTATATTATATCCTCAGAACATAAATACTCTTATTATTAGTGTTTTTACGTACATATTTTTACTCAATGAAAAAATTCTTTCCCATGAACCTATGCCAAGTTTTCAGGTGAAGAGACCATTCTGGGAGAGAATTCATACGGACAAAGGTATAGTTTTGAAAGAAAACTCTGATGGTCTTCGCTCCATCCATTGTTACACTGACATTCCCTTCTCTTTTGTAAAACTTTCTGGCTTATTGTGATGTCTCAAAATAACCGGCTCATCTTTGCAACCCGACATAATGCTCTCACTGTCTTTCCTAGAAAAGGTTTCCAGCGGATGAGTTCAACGGTTGGCTTTAATGGATATTTCTTTTTACAATGTTCCATCTGTATTAGTTAACTGGCTTTTCTTTTCATCTGGATTGGTTTTGTTGCCTAATTTACCAGGTATTTTGTTTTCAAGTACTTTATGTTGCCAAATTTACCATGTATTTAGTTTTCATGAACTTTATGTTGCCTAATTTACCAGGTATTTTGTTTTTAAGTACTTTATGTTGCCAAATTTACCATGTATTTAGTTTCCATGTACTTTATGTTGCCTAATTTACCAAGTATTTGTTTTCAAGTACTTTATGTTGCCAAATTTATTAGGTATTTTGTTTTTAATTACTTTTTTTGCCTACTTTACCAGGTATTTTGTTGTCGAGTATTTTATGTTGCTTATTTTACCATGTATTTTGTTTTCAAGTACTTTATGTTGCCTAATTTATTAGGTATTTGGTTTTCAGTTACTTTATTTTGCCTACTTTACCAGGTAATTTGTTATTGAGTACTTTATGTTGCCTATTTCACCAGGTTTTTTGTTTCAAGCACTTTACGTTGCCTAATTTACCAGGTACTGTATTTTGTTTTTCAAGAACTTTATATAGCCTAATTTACCAAATATTTTGTTTTCAATTCCATTATATGATTCATATATTTTGCGTGTCTTACATTTTTATTTTGGTTGTTCAATTATATTTTTCTTTTCTTTTATTAAGTAGTCCATTGACCTTATTTTCTTTCGGACGCCGTTCTGGCTGTCCAATAACCTCGGTTCTATTTCGAGACTCGATATGTAGTTCATCGACCTTGTTTTTCTCTCTTGAGTTCTTTATCATCGTTTATTGAGTTTCCTGTTATTTTGATTTCTTTCTTGCTTGGTCATTACCCTTGCTTTACTTTCCTTTTTTTTTTTTTTTTTGATGGTCCATTGAGCTGAATTTTATATAGAGTTAGTTTCAATAGTTCATTCATGACATGTTCATTTTGTGACTGGTGGTGATTTGAGTTTCAAATATATCCTTATATAGTCCATTATGGTTCCAGGAATTTTAAGTAAAAAAGGAATATAGAAATTTGTAAATAACAGCTACGTTTACATATTTGACAGATGTAGTTCACATAATCATTCCATCAAATTTTGACGATGGAAAATGAAAAATTCGCAGGCATCTCATGGAGTTCTATCCCGCATGGATTCACTAAAGAAAACAATTATAAAAACTCCTAATGAAGCGCAAGAAGCTCCTTGTTAATTTATTTGATCTAGAAGTTCCAGGTCATTATAAAATTTATTAAGGCTATGATGAAAGATAGGAAGAATTTTTGATTGCTTGTTACCATCATCATCTTGTTATTTATTTACTGCAAATGAGAATAAATAATTTCTTTGATTTAAAATAACCACACCAAAAAGTTCCGCGAAAGAAAGCGCACACCTAAAAAGTCTTTCACCAGAAAGCATGCGCCAAAAAGTCTGGCAACTGAAAGCGTGCGTCAAAAAGTCCTGTGCCAGAAAGCGTGCGTCAAAAAGTCCTGTGCCAGAAAGCGTGAGTAAAAAATCCTGCGCCCGAAAGTGTGCGCCAAAAAGTCCTGCGCATGAAAGCGTGCGCTAAAAATCCAGCGACAGAAAGTGTGCACCAAAAGGTTCTGTGCCCGAAAGCTTGTGCCATAAAGTCCTGTGCCAGAAAGCGTGCGCCAAAAGGTCCTGCACCAGAAAATGTGCGCCAAAAAGTCCTGCACTAGAAAGCGTTGGCCAAAAAGTCCTGTTGCAGAAAGCATGCGCCAAAAAGTCCTGCACCAGAAACCATGCTCTAAAAAGTCCCGCACCAAAAAGCGTACACCAAAAAGGCCTGCGGCAAAAATTCCTGTGCCAGAAAGCGTGCACCAAAAAGTCCTACACCAGAAAGCGTGCGCCATAAAGTCTTGTGGCAGAAATCATGCCCGTGCGGAAAAAAGTCGTGCACCCGAAAGCGTGCGCCAAGAAGTCGTGCACCAGAAAGCGTTCATCAAAAAGCCCGGCACCAGAAAGTAAGCGGCAAAAAGTCCTGCACCAGAAAGCGTGCGGCAAAAAGTCCTGCAACAGAAAGCGTGTGCCAAAAGTCCCGTGCCAGAAAGTTTGCCCCAAAAAGTCCTGCACCAGAAAACGTTGGCCAAAAAGACCTGCACCAGAGAGCGTGCGGAAAAAAGTCCTGCGCCAAAAACTCCCGCACCAGAAAGAGTGCACCAAAAAGCTCTGCGCCAAAAGTCCTGCACCAGTAAGCATGCGCCAAAAAGTCCGGTGCCAGAAAGTGTGTGCCAAAAACTTCTGCACCAGAAAGCGTGCACCAAAAAGACCTGTGCCAAAAAGTCTTGCACCAAAAAGCGTTCACCAAAAAGTCCTGCACCAGAAAGCGTGGGCCAAATGAGGCCTGTGCCATAAAGCGTGCGCTAAAAAGTCTTGCACCAGAAAGCCTTCACCAAAAAGTCCTGCACCCGAAAGCGTGTGCCAAAAAAGGCCTGTGCCAGAAAGCATGCGCCAAAAAGTCTTGCACCAGAAAGCTTGCACCAAAAAGTCCTGCGCCAGAAAGCGTGTGCCAAAAAGGCCTCTGCCAGAAGGCGTGCGTCAAAAAGGCCCATTCCCCTCTTTGATAGTTCATAGACTGATTTTCTTTCGAGTTTTTATTGATAGTTCTTTGACTTTGTCTCTGTTTTGATGCCAGGGAAGTTTAATGAACTTGCTTTTATACTGAGTTGCGGTCACTTGACCGAGGTTTCGTTTATTTTATGTCTCGATTATTTCCTGATTTTAGTTTTCATCCGAATTCTTAGGGTTATTTAGTTCATTGACCATGTATTTCGTTTGAGGTAGGTTTGACAGTTTATTATTATTATTATCATTATTATTATTATTATTATTATTATTATTATTATTATTATTATTATTATTATTATTATAAAATCAGGATGCTAGAAGTACAAGGGCTACAGCAGGTAAAATAGTCCAACGAGGAAAGGAAAAAATAAACTGAATATGAGAGAAATATTAGTAAAGAATGTAATATCTTAAGATCAGTAAGAATGCTAAGAATATATCTTTCATATATAGCATGTGAAGAAAGACATATATCAGCCTGTTGAATATAAAAAAAAATCCCTGCAAGTTTGAACTTGTGAAATTCCATCGATTGAACTACCCATGTAGAAAGATAATTCCATAATCCAATAACAACTGGAATACAACTTCTGGAATACTGTGAGGTATTGAGCCTTGTGATGGAGAAGGCAAGACGGTTAGAATTGACTGCATACCTGGTACTGCTACGTACAGAATGGTACAGCCTGGGAAGATCTTAGTGCAGATGATGGTCAGAAACTCAGAATCATGAAAAATCGTATGCAACATGCACAAAGAATACATTGAACACCTTTGCCAGAAATTATTATCAAGATCAGCAATAAGACATTTAATAGACAGAGAGTTTTTTGTTCAGCAGAAGACCAGTCAGAAGAACAATGCTCGAAGCACGTTTGAATAAAAGAATTAAAAAAATCATGATAGATTGTTCACCAAAAATCTTGAAAGAATTTCTTAATAAGCCGATATTTTTTGTGCATCTGAAGAAGAAACAGACCGACTGTTTCCCAACAGTAAATTTGCTAGAATTTTATTAAGGGATTCAGGAACCGCATATCTACATTCAGGGGATGGAATTGATGCAAAGAAAGTAACATCCTCTGCATGTGCAACGAGCTTGTGTTCTAGGCTAAACCACATATAGTAGGGTGAGGCAATTTTGGACACCTTTTTAGTAACCTTTGTACAAAATCTATATTAATAATTTATGACCAAATGCCAAACATGTTTTCAAGAGAGGGAGGTCTCATTTATAGAAATGGCTTGTTTCATAATCATCAAAGAATTAGAAATTCTCGCATTACAGTAATAAAAGAAATATCTCAGAGGCGAGGCAATTTTGGACAGTGATGCAATTTTGGACGTGTGTATCTCCGTTAAGCACCAACGCTCAGTTGGGCAAACTATGACAATTTGTGGTCCCTATCAATATAAATATGCTAGAAAAAATTATAGACTTACATAAATTTTTGTGTCCGTAATCCAAGATTGTCCAATTTTGCCTCGCCAAGAAAAAAGTGAGAAGTTTGCCTGTCCAATTATGTCTGACCATGGTTTTGAAAACTGTCCAATATTGCTTTACTATATGACTATGTAAATCAAACTTTGTATTCGAGCACACAAATATACTTTTATGTATAAATATGCATATATGTAATCATGAAAATTCAAAATAAGACATAAGGGGTGCAGTAAAAGGTGTGTGTGCCCAAGGTGACACCCTAAAAGTGAGTGACATCCTGAGAGTTACATTAAAAAAAAAGTTTCTTTCTAGCTCGATGGTTATGATATGATTTTCAAAAGTTATTTAATACTCGGGACACTCTTGAAGCTGTTGACACAAAAGGGGTGAAACCTTCTAAAAGATTGACCAAAACATGGTAACATCCTCGAGAGGGGTGTCAACCCAAATGCTAGAAATATCTAAAAAAACAAACTCTACTATATACATTGTTCCTATAATAATTCACATATCCAAATGAAAATTTCAGGAATTGAAATAGAATATATTTTCACTGTTCCTGCTAATTTCCATGTTGATAACTGTCATGTTGCCTTTTTGATATGGTGTTAAATGGAGCAACATTAGAGTGAACAGCATGATAGATACATCAAGGAGGGGCAAAGCTGATCCCATAAACAATATTCGTCCTAAGTTGTACCTATCCATTTTATTCTTATCATTGTTACCTCATACTATGAACGAGCCATCAAAGAGATACTTTTACCCACAAAAGAAAGGGATACAATCGAAGATTTAAGAAAAAAAGATGAAATGAAGAAAAATAAAAGGAAAAACACAAAGAAAGAGAGATAGAAACATGACAAATCATGGAAATACAAAGCAACCAAATATCTCTCGATTTTTTAAGAAAAAATGTCTGCAAACACTAACGTAAATACAAAAAAATCTAAATTGACCAGGGTAATAAATAGTGATAATTGAACTGCTTGGATAGTCCCGGTAGTGAATGATAAGGATTTATTTATACCTAAAATAAAAGAAATAAAAAAGAAATTCAAATTATTTTGGAAGATATTAAGGATCGTCCATTATTTTGCATTGGTAGAACAACAAAGGGTTTTTAGAGGAAGAAGGAGGCTAAGTGACTCGCCTTGAGCTAGATGCTTGAAGCCACTGCCCACATATCGTCATCATCATCTCCTCCCACGCCTATTGACGCAAAGGGCCTCAATTAGATTTCGCTAGTCGTCTCTATCTTCAGCTTTTAATTCAATACTTCTCCAATCACAATATCCTACTTCATGCTTTATAGTCCTGAGTCTTCCAACTCTTCTAGTGCCTTGTGGAGGCCAGTTTAAAGTTTGGTGAACCAATGTCTCTTAGGGAGAACAAAGAGCATCCCGAAACCATCTCCATCTACCCCTCACCATGATCTCATCCACATGTGTCGTTCGAGTAATCACTCTTAGTTTCATTTCTAATCCTGTCCTGTCATTTAACACCCAATATTCTTCTGAGGGCTTTGTTCTCAAGTCTACAAAATGAGTTTCATTAATATACCAAGATTCACGACCATACAGTAACACCGATCTCACTAAACTGATATATAGCCTGATTATTATATGTAATTTTAGGCGACCTGATTTCCAAATTTGACTTAAGCTAGCCATACTCTGATTTGCTTTTTTAAACTCAAATTCCAAAGCTCCTATATTAGATATCATAGTTCTTAAATATTTAAATAATTCTACCTCATTAATCCTTTATCCTTCCAAAGATATTTCATCTTCCATTGCATATTCCGTTCTCATCATCTGTCTTTCTTCTTTTTATCTCGAGCCCAACCTCATGTGATTTTTCATGCATTCTGGTAAGCAAGCTTTCCAAGCCCTATGGTGTTCTGCTAATTAGGACAGCGTCATCAGCATACTCTAGGTCTCCTAATTTTCTGTTACCAATCCAGTCCAATCCTTCTCCACCATCCCCAACCGATCTATGCATTGCAAAATCTATGAGGAGGATAAACAACATAGGTAACAACGCATTCCCTTAGAGTACTCCACTTTTTACTGGAAATTCGTTTGATAGGACGCCACTAACAATTAATTTGCATTTGCTATGCTTATGCACAGACAATTAAATTTACATATTTGAGAGGAACTCCATAATGTCGCAGGACTCTCCACAAAATTTGCTAGAGCACATAATCAAAAGCTTTTTCATAGCCCACATATACCATCAAAAGTGGAATTCTATATTCTACATATTATTGTACCACATGTCTTAAATGAAAATTTGGTCAGTACAACTTCTACCTTTTCTAAATCCTGCTTGTTCATCTCTCAACTTTTCGTCCATCTTTCTCTCAAGTATCTTTAGAATGAGCATTCTATATATTTTCATGACAGCTGACGTAAGTGTGATGCCTCTGTAATGATTGCAATCAGTTAGATCTTTTTTTGCCATTTTCACCAGCACTCCTAGCTCCCATACATAAGGCTTTGCCTCTTCACGCCACATTCTACAAAATAATCCTGTAGGTAATCTGGGAGTCACTTCATTTTCAGGCAATATCATCTCAGCAGTTATTCCTTCGTATCCAGGGGCTTTCCATCTTTTGAGTTTTTTTTTAAGAAGCTTCGACTTCAAACACACCTAATTCATTCATGGGCACATCAAGGTCTTCATCAGTTTCAGGTATATCAACCAAATTATTCCCTTCGTATTTCCTATTCATGACCTCACTAAAGTGTTCAATCCAACGTTAACTTTCTTCACGTTCTTTTGTTATAACAGATCCATCTTTCTTTTTGATGAGTATATGCTTCTTTTTTCCCGCAGAGATTTCATTAATAATTCTAAGAGAAATTTCTACAACAAAACCACTCCCTGAATTCATAGCTTTGTCAGCCTCATCTGCTTTCCTGTCTAAATATTCTCTCCAATCATTCCTGATATTTCTTTTGACCTCACTATCAATACTGAAATACTCTGAATGCTCTGCCTTGTAATTTTCATTACTTCCTTGAAAACTTTAAGAAATCAATTTCTGCTTTGTCTTCTTTTTATAGTATCCCAAGTATCATTTGATATCCATGGTTTTCTCCTTGTAACTGCATGTCCCAAAACTTCGTCTCTTAAAGTCTCTTAAGACTGTAAATCGATTCCTACATTCAGTTACAAAGATTTCTGTGCTCATCCTTTAGAAGCTTAGTTGTATCAAACTTAGGTACTCTATCTACATTTCTGTTGGGTTCTTTCAGTTTTAATATTTGTGTGGCAATGGGGAGCATGTGATCACTACCAATAACTCACCTCTATAGCTTGTTACATTTCCCAGAGTCCTTCTCTCTTTATCAATAGCTATGTGATCTATTTGATATTTGTAATTGCCACATGGTGAAGTCCTTGTATATTTGTGGATCTCCTTGTGCTGGAAAAGAGTACCTCCTGTAACAAGATTATTTGTTGAAAAATAACTTATAAGATATGCCCCATTTTCATTTGCAACTTCTCCAAGAACCTCAACACCCATCACATTTTCTATCCCTTGATTATTCCTTCCAACTTTAGCATTGAAGTCATTAATCACAATTTTCATATCTCTCTAGGTTCTCACCTATTATACTCTGCAGTTCTTCACAGTATTCATCTTTCCTTTCTTCAGGGGAATCATTTGATTCGCCTTGGAAGATGGAATCTTCGGGATCTTGAACCCTTCTGTGTGGCCTCTTCCCTTTTTGCCCGGCGGGCATGCTGTCATGCATTTGCGGGGAGGGGAACGGGGCAATTTTAACCTGTCACAGAGTACTGGAGCGTTGGCACACAGGATGCTGATGGTGCTCAGTTTCTGCTGAAGCACAGTTTTTGGTGAAGGCGCAGAAAAGCGCTGGCGCGCAGGAAACCAATGCGTAGGGTGAATACACAAAGAATAGGCCAGACTATTTGGCCTCTATTTTGAGGTACCTTACCTCTAGCATTAGAGGCTCTTTGACCTTTTATTTTGAGGTGCCATACTTCCAACATTAGAGGATATTTAAGCTCTATTTTGAGGTGCCATACCTTTAGTATTAAGGGCTCTATGACCTCTATTTTGAGGTACTATAATCTTGGCATTATATGTTCTTTGATCTCTGATTTGAAGTGCTTTACCTCTAGCATTAGAGGCTCTTTGACCTCTATTTTGAGGCTCCTTACTTTTAGCATTAGAGGGTCTTTGACCTCCATTTTGAGGCTCCTTACTTTTAGCATTATAGGCTCTTTGACCTTTATTTTGAGGCTCGGCTCCTTACCTTGAGCATTAGAGGGTGTTTTACCTCTATTTTGAGGCTCCTTGCGTTTAGCATTAGAGGCTCTTTGACCCCTATTTTGAGACTGCTCACTTTTAGCATTAGAGTCTCTTTGACCTCTATTTTGAGGCTCCTTGCTTTCACCATTAGAGGGTCTTTGACCTCTATTTTGAGGCTCATTACTTTTAGCATTAAAGGCTGTTTGACCTCTATTTTGAGGCTCCTTACGTTTAGCATTAGAGGGTCTTTGACCTCTATTTTGAGGCTCCATACGTTTAGCATTAGAGGCTCTTTGACCTCTATTTTGAGACTGCTCACTTTCAGCATTAGAGGCTCTTTGACCTCTATTTTGAGGCGCCTTACTTTTAGCATTAGAGGGTCTTTGACCTCTATTTTAAGGCTCCTTACCTTTAGCATTTGAAGGTCTTTGACCTCTATTTTGAGGCTCCTTACGTTTAGCATTAGAGGGTCTTTGACCTCTATTTTGAGGCTCCTTGCTTTTAGCGTTAGAGGATCTTTGACCTCTATTTTGAGGCTCCTTACTTTTAGCATTAGAGTCTCTTTGACCTCTCATTAGAGGGTCTTTGATCTCTATTTTGAGGCTCCTTACGTTTAGCGTTAGAGGGTCTTCGACCTCTATTTTGAGGCTCCTTAGTTTAGCATTAGAGGTTCTTTGAACTCTATTTTGAGGTTCCTTACTTTTAGTATTAGAGGCTCTTTGACCTCTTATTTTAAGGGTCCTTACTTTTAGCATTAGAGGCTCTTTGACCTCTATTTTGAGGCTCCTTGGTTTAGCATTAGAGGGTCTTTGACCTCTATTTTGAGGCTCCTTACTTTTAGCATTAGAGTCTCTTGGACCTCTATTTTGAGGCTCCTTACTTTTAGTATTAGAGGCTCTTTGACATCTTATTTTAAGGGTCGTTACTTTTAGCATTAGAGGCTCTTTGACCTCTATTTTGAGACTCCTTTTAGCATTAGATGGTCTTTGACCTCTATTTTGAGGCTCCTTGCGTTTAGCATTAGACGGTGTTTGACCTCTGTTTTGATGTTCCTTACTTTTAGCATTAGAGGCTCTTTGACCTCTATTTTGAGGCTCCTTACGTTTAGCATTAGATGGTATTTCATCTCTATTTTGAGGCTCCTTACTTTTAGCATAATAGGCTCTTTGACCTCTATTTTGATACTGTTCACTTCTAGCATTAGTCTCTTTGACCTCTGTTTTGAGGCTCATTACATTTAACATTAGAGGCTCTTTGACCTATTTTGAGGCTCCTTACTTTTAGCGTTAGAGGCTCTTTAACCTCTATTTTGAGGCTCCTTACTTTTAGCATTAGAGGTTCTTTGACCTCGATTTTGAGGTGCAGTATCTCCTGCGTTAGAGGCTCTTTGACCTCTATTTTTAGGCTCCTTACTTTTAGCATTAGAGGTTCTATGACATCTATTTTGAGGCTCCTTACTTTTAGCATTAGAGGCTCTTTGACCTCTAATTTCAGGCTCCATATTTATAGCATTAGAGGGTCTTTGACCTCTATTTTGAGGCTCCTTACTTTTAGCATTAGAGGCTCTTTGACCTCTATTTTGAGGCTCCTTACTTTTAGCATTAGAGGGTCATTGACCTCTATTTTGAGGCTTCATATGTTTAGCATTAGAGGTTCTTTCTCCTCTATTTTGAGGCTCCTTACTTTTAGCTTTAGAGGTTCTTTGATCTCTATTCTGAGGCTTCTTACTTTAAGCATTAGAGGCTCTTTCACCTCTATTTTTAGGCTCCATACTTTAAGCGTTAGAGGGTCTTTGACCTGCTACTTACGTTTAGCATTAGAGGCTCTTTGACCTCTATTTTAAGGCTCCTTATTTTTAGCATTAGAGGCTGTTTGACCTCTATTTTGAGGCTGCTCACTTCTAGTATTAGAGTCTCTTTGACCACTATTTTGAGGCTCTTTACTTTTAGCATTGGAGGCTCTTTGACCTCTGTTTTGAGGCTCCTTACATTTAACATTAGAGGCTCTTTGACCTCTATTTTGAGGCTCCTTACTTTTAGCGTTAGAGGCTCTTTGACCTCTATTCTGAGGCTCCTTACTTTTAGCATTAGAGGGTCTTTGACCTCTATTTTGAGGCTCCTTACTTTTAGCATTAGAGGCTCTTTGACCTCTATTTTGAGACTCCTTACTTTTAGCATTAGAGGCTCTTTGAGGCTCCATACTTATAGCATTAGAGGCTCTTTGACCTCTATTTTTAGGCTCCTTTCTTTTAGCATTAGAGGTTCTTTGACCTCTATTTTGAGGTGCTATACTCTAGCATTAGAGTTTCTTTGACCTTTATTTTAATCCCCTTACCTCTATCATTAAAAGCTCTTTGACCTTTATTTTTGGGTGCTTTATTTCTAGCACTAGAGGCTCTTTGAGACCTCTGTTTTAAGGCGACTAACCGCTAATAGTAGAGGCTATTTGACCTCATTTTTTTGGGGTGAGTTACCTCTATAATTAAAGGTTATTTTTTATACTTCTTCATGTAAAGGCTTTCCTTCTCCATTCTCTTCTGTCTTTTATAGTTTTTCAAGATCTTCCCTGCTTTGTTCGCCAGTCTCCTTCGAGATTTCAAGAGACATTTCAGTGCTGTTTGTTGTCGGTTCGTCAGATTCCTCGTATAAATCGATGGCTTTCATGTCTTTACCTATAAGGGCGATGGGTAAAGACATGGATGCCATTGATTTCTCGGCATACACTATACGCCATCATACTAAAGTCAACGAAGAGCAACACAATATATTTACGAATGCCGTTCTGATATGTTTTATCTTCAATGCCGAATTTTGAAGAAACACACGTCGCTCACCGCTTTGCACCAATACAATCCAATTATAGGACATCGTCGCTAAACCGCAAGCAAATTATCCTTCAAGGCGCTTACATTATGATCTTCAAAGCTCGCCAACTTCGGCAGCATCTATCCAAACTATCTGTAGATGAAGTTGTTCCGAATAGCCTCCAGTTCATCCTGTAGCTGTAACAAAATTCTCACAGTCAGTTACCTGTTCCGCCAGAACGCGAGCTCTGTGAATAAAGTGAAATCCTCCTCCCAATGTTCACTGCGTAAACTTCCATAGCTACAGTACATACAAATCGTGAGGTGTTGCAAGGTATGTTTAAAAAAAAAAGAGAGAGAGATCAGGTCTTCAGAAGTCTTTTGGAATCCGGGGCGGAGCCGTTCAGAAATGCTCCGGGAAGATTCCGTTCTGGAGTCATTCAGAACTCTATGCTAAGTCTACGGCTATTTCTTCTGAAGTCATTTGAAGAGGAGATTCAGAAAAAATTTCTTCCGAAATCGTTCAGAGATTTCTGGAATCCTTCAGAATTCCATGCTAAGTCAATGGAGATTTCTTCTGAATCCTTTTGGAGATGCACGAGGATTTTCTCCCAAAGCCGTTTAGGACTCGCGAAAAATTCTCTTTTTTTCTCTGGTTTCAATAGGCCCTAATAATAATAATAATAATGATAATAATAATAAGGATAATAATAATAATAATAATAATAATAATAATAATAATAATAATAAATTACGTGATTTGATTTACAGCTCCGTGAAGATAACGTTCTTGACACATTCAGAACTCTATGCTAAGTCTACGGCTATTTCTTCTGAAGACATTTGGAGATTCAGGGTTTTCTTTCGAATTCGTTCAGATTCGCATCTGGAATCATTCAGAATTCCATGCTAAGTCTATGGTAATTTCTTCTGAAGTCATTTGGAGATAGACGAAGATTTTCTTCCGAAGCTGTTTAGGACTCGCGAAAAATTCTCTTTTTCTCTGGTTTCAATAGGCCCTAATAACTCATAATAATAATAATAATAATAATAATAATAATAATAATAATAATAATAATAATAATAATAATAATAATAATAATAATAATAAACTACGTGATTTGATATATGAATTTGAGTCAGAAAGGTCGGAAATCGATCAATGCTTGGATAGGAAGATGAAAAACAATGATTTATTAATCTCTCTCTCTCTCTCTCTCTCTCTCTCTCTCTCTCTCTCTCTCTCTCTCTCTCTCTCTCTCTCTCTCTCTCTATATATATATGTATGTATGTATGTATGTATATATATATATATATATATATATATATATATATATATATATATATATATATATATAGACTTATATTATATGTAGCATTTAATCATAATCAATTTACGGGTATTTTTTTTAATCATTATTATTATTATTATTATTTTTATTATTATTATTGTTATTATTATTATTATTATTATTATTATTATTATTATAATTATTATTATTATTATTATTATTATTATTATTATTATTATTATTATTATTATAATCTAAGCTATAACATTAGTTGGAAGATCTTTGCTGATCATGGCGATACGCAAACCCTTTCACCAGGGTATAGTACATATATTGTATATGATATGAATTGATATGATTCCAAGCCAGATATAACATTAAGGTGGTGATTGTGTAGTTAAACGAATGGTCATGGTGTGTACGTTTTATCTGAATA
This sequence comes from Palaemon carinicauda, assembly GCF_036898095.1. Classification (NCBI taxonomy): domain Eukaryota; kingdom Metazoa; phylum Arthropoda; class Malacostraca; order Decapoda; family Palaemonidae; genus Palaemon; species Palaemon carinicauda. Next base: position 112,199,405 of record NC_090738.1, read on the forward strand.
AGGGGAAACGGTCCAAGGAAATGAATAGATTGATTTTTTTTCAAGGGGAGAATTAACCAAGGTGACACCATGGTTTGTAAGGCCACAGAATTGCTAAGATTGCCTGGAATAATGATGGGTAGAGTTTAGCCTGGGATGATAAAATATGTGGAATACTAGAAAGTTCTTTTTGTTTGTAGTGCAGTGTGAATGTTATTGGTATACCATTTTGCATATAGAAAGGTCGAAATATATCCATAAGAAGACGCTCCATGTACACAATACTCATTTTCTTATGTCTTGCCCCTATGTTTTCTCTCCTTATCTCCCTTTTTAAGTGGACCCTACCTCTCAGAGTGGGGCAAAGTAAATAATTAATTTGGGCCTCTCACCTGTCTCGTACGTGTCACGCGAATCCCTCTCTCTCTCTCTCTCTCTCTCTCTCTCTCTCTCTCTCTCTCTCTCTCTCTCTCTCTCTCACACACAGCTATACAAAACCATTGTAGCTGCCACTTTTACCAGCCCCTGAGACTCTCTCTCTCTCTCTCTCTCTCTCTCTCTCTCTCTCTCTCTCTCTCTCTCTCTCTCTCTCTCTCCATTTTATAATTCTAGTATCATGTAACGCTCTTTTCTTCTTTTTCAGACGATTTTTCACCACTTTTCGATTTTTATTCAAATTATTTTTTCTTCTTTCCTGTTTATGCAGTCCTTCTCCTAGTGTTTCTAATACTTACTCTCCAGAACAATGCTTATAGAGTGCTTTCAATGACGTCACTGGGAATCGCCGGCGGCCATGCTGGAGGGCATACAAAGCGAAAACATGGCGGCTGCTACAGCGAATATGGACAATGAGAGCGACTTTGTCAAACAATTGTCGGGTGATGATAAGCGTTTTTACAAGCAGAAACTCGATCCAATTGATGGCCTAGATCCATACCAGATGCAGAATTCATTCAGTCAAAATATTGAGGATTTTCCCAGTATTTCATACATTGATATGGTGAACTACTTGGTACTGTCGGCCAACCCAGGACATGAGTGGGCATACATTTCCATTGAATAATCTGCTTCCAGAATTTGTTGTTTTTCCCTTTAATGCTTTCAAGTCCAAAATTAGATAAACACTGGGCCGATGAAGAGAGTGTTTATAATTATAATGTTAATATTGATCATTTAGCCTAACCTTGTGTATTATAATTTTTTATTGTCAAAATGTATGTAAAAGTTTTGCATTATTATGTCAAATCTTTATCGGTTCATGCCTAACCATTGTGTTTGTGTTTGGTTACAAATGCTATAATTTCTTATATACATATAAACATATGATGGACAAACTCTATTGTAATGCTCTTGGATGATCGTTTTGCCTCCTTGCAATTAAATGCGCAAGTTTAATTATTTTTTCGATGTTTCATATATAAGCTGAAGACCCCTTCGGATTAAACCAGCTTTCAGATATTATTATTATTTATAATCAATGTTTATTCATCACATAGGCCTGTATGTCTGCACAATTTAATACACAAATTAAAATAAATATAAATATACACTTAATTATATATAGGCATGAGCACCTTGGCGAAAGAGAGACCTAGGTAAGTAGCCTTTGTTAATATAGCCAATATGGGCGCTTTTAATTTTTGTTTTGTAAATCTGAGATGCCCCTTTTGATGTTTAAAAATTGAGATGCCCCCTCCCCCACACACACTACACACTGAACTGACGATGATACTTTTGAAGTCACCCATGCGATCGGATATAGCATGTTTACACAGGAACAATGATACTTTTAGGGCCTAGCCGAGACTGACCTGATATGAAATAATCAGAACAGATACGTGCTTAGGGTAGTGAGGATTCACGTAGATCAGCCCGTGATATTTTGGTCAACCACAAGTCACGTCTGCACTTGGATAATTCTTCTGTATCTTTGTCCTGATTCTGAATAACTGCCGGTATGCGGTAGAAACTCTTGTCATCTCTTCGTCCTCGATTCCCACAGCCATCAATAGCGCAAAAACTGGGCATTGTGTGAATGTGAATGTGATGAAATGGCTATATATTCAACAGCTCAACCATAGCTATTCACTGAACGCGTCTTTGTATGCCCTCCAAGATGGCGGACCGGAAGTTTGATGACGTGTATTGAAAGGACTCTATAGCACTGAACCGCCAACTTCCTCCATAATCATAGGTGTTTTTTTTTTTTTTTTGGGGGGGGGGTGTTATTTATTAATTTATTTTTTTACAAATGCGTCTTAATGTTTTTTTTATTATTTTTTTTTTTGCATAGCTCTTTCTTCTTCTTCTTCTTCTTCTTCTTCTTCTTCTTCTTCTTCTTCTTCTTCTTCTTCTTCTTCTTCTTCTTCTTCTATGATAAATATCACGAGTTAATGGTTATTGCTTTCGTTTAACGGTATAATTTGTATATATGTGTATATAGTATGAATAGTAATGGGCCCAGAACACTATCACGAGGAGCACCAGATATCACATTTCTATACTTACTATGGTGTATATTAAATCAACAACAACTCATTGCGATATATTGCTTAAAAATTCAGTAATGATGCTAAGAAAAGACCCACCCACTCCTAACTGTTTGAGACTGAAAACGAAGGCCTCATGATTAACACGGTCAAAGGAAGTACTGAAATCAACGCCAATTAAACGAATTTCCTGACCACATTCTAGCGATTACTGTACAGCATTTGAGATTGTAAAAAGGGCATCACATGCTCCAAGGCCTTTACGAAAGCCAAATTGCAAACTAGGGAATAGATGATTACCTTCAGCTTACATATTCAGACGTTAAGCCAAACGACGTTAGAAAAAAATTTAGATAAAATGGGAGTTATGGAAATTGGTCGGTGACCACCCGGGCTAAAGCTACCACAAACTCATTTACCTAATGGAGTAATATTACTAATTATCTAGAAAGTGCTAAAAGAACCTCTTCTTGTTAGCATACAGAAAAAAGTTTGGGGGGGGGTTATAACTTATGAGCTAGGAATATCAAGGTCCATTAAGAGTTGGTCTTCGTAACATCTTAATCTTGGTTTTCTTTCAAGTTAATTGTTTAGTTTTTTATTCTAATTTTATTATGATGAAGTTTTTTTTTAGTGTAGACTAGAGATTGTTCGCGCAATCCAAATTCAAGTTGAGTCTTTTGAGTAGTGCTTAAAAATTACTCTTGTTTTTTTATTATTTCTGGTGGAAAAACGACATCGCTTTTGTTTTCATTTTGGTGTTTTGCATTTTTCTTTTATAATTTTATACTTTTGTATCCTCCTTATAATTTTTAGAATTTTGAACATAATATTCCAGACAATGGAAAGTACAAAAGGTTTTTATCAATTTTTTTCCCGAGCCTGTTGACTATTGAAATTAAAATGTTTTGAATCTTAGAAAAAAGCTTATTGAAGTCTCTAATATTTTTAATTTCTACTTTTTTCGTCCTCTATATCTTTTGTTTAGAATTTAATCCTATTCCTTCCGGTTTTCTTTTATTTTGTATTTTGGCTTATACAACGCGTTAATCACCCTATTTATATTCACTGGGTATGGGTTCAATTATTATAATAATAACTACGGACTCAAGGGATGAAGGGAGCTGAAATATAGAGAACTAATTAATTGATTTAGAAATCCACAAAGTCCAACTCTTTATACACATACAAATTCATTAGGGTGGTTGGGTGCTAATTAGTATTGGGTGTTTGATTGGCAAAACATTTTTAAAAAGTTAGTAGTTTGGATTTTGTATTCATTATTTACCCTTCCTCTTTATAGATACGTTTATGTTTTTTACGTAGTTGATTTACTATCTTTTTCATGATGTTTTTCGAGAACCAACTTCTGAGAGAGAGAGATGAGAGAGAGAGAGAGAGAGAGAGAGAGAGAGAGAGAGAGAGAGAGAGAGAGAGAGAGAGAGAGAGAGAGAGAGAGAGACTGTTTAAGAATAAAAAGCTGAATTTTGCTCGAGAGAGAGAGAGAGAGAGAGAGAGAGAGAGAGAGAGAGAGAGAGAGAGAGAGAGAGACCTATCTGGAACTTCTTTTTTAAGAGAAAAGGATTTCGTACGAATCTCATAAAATCATGTGCATCCCCTCACCCTCCTCATACAACTCCCCTCCCCCCTTACACTTTTTTTCTTTCTTTCTTTCAAGAAGAAAATTACTATTTTGGAGAGACTGGGATGAGGTCGGTAAAGGGGGCCAAGGCGGTTTTGCTGGAAGGGTAAAAAGGAAAGAAGGGTTTGAATGGGAGTTGAGCCAAGAATCCTTTCCTTTTTGTGGGCTTCAGGCTCTCTCTCCTCTCTCTCTCCTCTCTCTCTCTTCTCTCTCCTCTCTCTCTCTCTCTCTCTCTCTCTCTCTAGAAAAAAGTATGCACAGTAGAAATGGAATAAGATTGAAGTTTTTGAAAGGGATTTATTTTTTAATGCATTTTTTTCCTACTGTAGTACAAGTTTCGTATTGTCTGATTAATCTCTGTATTATTATTATTATTATTATTATTATTATTATTCAGGCATCTGCATACAATGATTAAGTGTGCAGCTATCTTCATTAATAATAATAATAATAATAATAATAATAATAATAATAATAATAATAATAATAATAATAATAATAATAATCGTCAACATCATCATCATCATCATCATCATCATCATCATCATCATCATCATCATCATCATCATCATCAACATTATTTCTGTTTTTATTATTCAGTCATCTCCACATGATAATTAAATGTGTTACTACTTGCGTTATTATTATTATTATTATTATTATTATTATTATTATTATTATTATTATTATTGCTGGTGAAATAGTTTGAATAGTTACCTCATGCAGCCTTATAACTTTTACCCTAACCATTTCCCTCTCCCTCTCCGAAGCTTTACCATACGAAGCCAAATATATCCTCGGGTTATTCATTAACTTTCCCCTTTTCGTAGGTTTTAGTTGTGAATTCAATTACAGTTGAGATTACAGGGTGGATTAATCTTATTCTTTCATTTCAGTGGGATTACTTTTTTCTGTAATCTCTAACTGAATTCTTCTTTAGATCAAAATTGTCAATTTGATTGTATTGCTAATCTGCTGAAAATATTGTTTTATGTTCAAGTAATAATTTCAGGTTTTAGTGATGGGAGATCGAGTTTAGTAGGAAATCAATGTTTATCAGTTATTTCTTTATATTATATCTATTTAGATTACTTTGATATGGTTGATATTTTTTGAGCCTCTGACGGATAATCTGTTTATTTTAGGATTATTTCAAACTTTATCTGATTAGTCTAGCTTTTTGTAAATGCGTTTTTTACAGAAAGTTATGGATTACATGGAGATTAATCCATCTTAGCTAGAATATTATTAATTCGGTTATATTAATCTTATTAAAAGTTGACTATATTGTGCAGGACAAATTTGAAATAACAGATAATATATCACTCCAGGAAGCTTCCATTTATTTAATTTTTAATTCTTTATGGTTAAATATTGCTTTTGTGCTTTTTCAGTTAATTTGTAGTATTCTATTAATATTTTCAAATTTTGTTGTCGACTTTTGTTTGCAGAAATTTGAACATTACGTTGAAAATATTAAGAAATGCAAAGCTATTCATTTTGATTAGAAACATGGTACATATTGGGGTCTTCTAAAGACTTCTGAGAAATCAATCTCAATTAAAAAAAATTTCGTCGAGAATATCAGGCTTATTTTGGGGATCTTACTGAAGTCACTGAAGTTAATCTAGAATTTGGAGTAATTAATCATTTGTTTGTGGAATTCTTTGTTCCATTTCTACTGACACCTTTAAATATTATGATTAAATTGTGAATGCTTTGGCTGAACAAGTAGACTACAATTGTGGTATTTAGTATTTTTTTTTTTTTGAGAATACCATGTCAATTGAATGTTGGTTGTTCACATCATTTAAAAAAATTATGTAATTAAGATTTTTTATCTTCCTCTTTTTTTTTTTTTTTTTTTTTTTTTTTTTTTTTTTTTTTTTTTTTTTTTTTTTTTTGCAGGATATTAGTAGAAAAGCTTATCGGTAGAT
>NC_090738.1:112205951-112208451 GCF_036898095.1 Palaemon carinicauda
CACACATACACACATAGATTCAACCATTCCCGCCCCTTCCCGGTTTTCTAATTACAACACGCTAGATTTGACAATTTGTGGGAGATTGTTGTATTTCGAGTAGTTGCTGTTCGGCGTGACAGCATATATATATATATATATATATATATATATATATATATATATATATATACATTATATATATATGTATATATATAGATTTTATATATATATATATATATATATATATATATATATTATATATATAAGTTATATATATATAGATTATATATGTATATATGTGTATATATTATATATATATACAGAGAGAGAGAGAGGAGAGAGAGAGGAGAGAGGAGAGAGAGAGGAGAGAGAGAGAGAGAGAGAGAGAGAGAGAGAGAGAGAGAGAAACTTGCTGTATATTATAGTGGGGAAGGTGAGGACTATATTTGATTTGGCTTTGACAACAAGTGAGTTGCTATTAATGATTATGCTACTGCCTTTCAAATCCTATGTGTAGAATTGAGGTTGCTGATTCCTAACAGGTGTAATTCTTGATTGTTATTTGACTTTCGATGAACACATCCAGTTAGTCTCTTCTTCAATTAGGTGAAGATTATAATACCTATTTTCTTTTTGTTGAATGGAATTAAACTTTTGAATGTAGGTATTGTCTTTCGGTTGAGTTCTTCCTGGTGCCGTCGAGGATGAGAACATTAGCAAAAATACACACACACACACACACACATATATATATATATATGTGTGTGTGTGTGTGTGTGTGTGTGTGTTTGTGTTTTCATTATTATAGTCTAACATGGATTTCATGCAGAGTAAATCACTAACTGCCATTGCCAAGTTAATCCTTTATAGTGAATAAGTGGAACCCATTATGCCATGAGCTTCCATAACTTCTACTTTAAACGCAATTGTTGAAGGCTCTTTATGTGTACATGTGTATGTCAGTTAGAGTACAGGTACATTAGAATGAGTAGAGATATGTTGATATGAGGCATAGATGGTCATGGTGATATTCATTGGAAGTGTATAGTGCTTTTATGTGCTGAATGAACCGAAAATGTTTGGTAAATTAAGAATTATTTGTAGGAAAGAGAAAGTCACTAGATCCAATAAACGTAAAAGTAAGGGCAATTTGATTTTTTCATGATTGTTTGCGTGTATTATGTTCGATATTGATGATATTTCAATTTTTCGGGAAAGACAAGATATATTCAAGTGAAAAAAAAAAATGTGCCCTATTGTGTCGGTTGAGGACTGTGAGAAGAAATTAAAGGCTGGTGAAGATTTGGTAGAAATTAAAAAATTAAGAAATTAATTTCCTTAATGGAGAAATAGATCGTTGGAGTTTCCAATTAGATAAACATTGTTAGGTATAGAAACGATAATCAAGCAGAAAAAAGGGATAGAAATGATAAGTAAAGAATGATATAGAAAGGATAAAGGAAGAGGCATGGGGACAAATGGTGAGATATTTGCATATAGTTAAGTAACTGAATTAGAATAAGGAAAGGAAACCAACACTAAAGATTAAAAAAGACGCATTGCTGAGAAAGGGACACCATGCAGTGGAGGAGGAAGATTACTGTAAAAAATAATTGTGATTATTTACTTTTCGTTACAGTAGATTGAGGAAGCTGTTCAAATGGTTGAAAGGACTTTAGGAGGTGTGACAATGGAACTGACGGTTATTTATAATTCGAACAGTTATCATATATCAGGAATTTGAACAAAATGTTTTAAAAGTGACTGTAATGTAGAGAGATATCCAATTAATCCCCATACTTACTTCTGTGTTTTTGAAAGCAAGAAAATTGTGTACGTGTAGATTGTAGAATTCGAACAATATAAATATTAAAAGTCAATAATAATTCACAGTATTAATGATTTTTTATACTCTGATTCGTTTTGAATATCTGTAAATTGTTCAGCAGATTTTATCCTTGAATTAGTTATTCTATTATTAATGAAAGAATAAAACATTTTTATTGTGGATTTGGGTGAAATTAAAAAGCGTGCATATGAAAATGCATACAGAATATGAACTCAAATGCTTTCATCTTTTATTTTAACTATAACATCGTTAACTATATAAAGAGGAATGCTTGATTTTGATGTTAGGACAAAAACTAATTCTTTAAAATTCCCTTAATAAGAATATATATTTTTTACCTTTAGGATAATTTTCTTTGATGATTGTTTTCCAAATCCTAATTTTTTTTTTCTATTTTGACTGCCTGGAATTTAGTAACACTCAATATCTCTTCATTCTTACCGACTTTATCGTTTCGTTTTTGCCGCTGTATGTACTTGTCTCGTTACCTGATATTTAATTGGTCATTGCCAGCTCGTTTTCAACTTGGCTGTTCTTAGTCTTTCGCTAGGCATCTTTTAATGACCCACTTTTAACTCAAGGCCCCCCCCCTCCTCTCTCTCTCTCTCTCTCTCTCTCTCTCTCTCTCTCTCGCTCTCTCTCTCTCTCTCTCTCTCTCTCTCTCTCCTG
>NC_090738.1:112235951-112247125 GCF_036898095.1 Palaemon carinicauda
TGTGAACAGCTTCCTGGTTGCAATTTTGATTAGTATTATTACAAATATTATTATTATTATTATTATTATTATTATTATTATTATTATTATTATTATTATTATTATTATTATTATTATTGTTATTATTATTATTGTGCAATAATGATGGTAACGAAAGGTTGACGGAAAAATCCATTGAGAGAGATAGAGAGACACATTGAAAAGATTCTATGATAGAGAACTCATTATTACCTCCGCCAACGGAGTTGGAAGGAGCTTAAGTTTTACCCCCTGTTTGTGTGTGTCTGTTTGTTTGTGAACAGCTTCCTGGCCACAATTTTAATCGAAGAGTAATGAAACTTGCAGGGATTAACTATTATGTAAAAATCTGGAAATGATTAAATTTTGGAAGGTCAAGGTCAAACGTCGACCAAATGGTCGAGAAATGAGCTGCCGCGGCGGAGGTATGTGCTCTACTGAGTGCCCCTTCAGTTAAAAGCCTTATTTTGTATGTATATCTGAAGGATTTATCTTTATTTGAGTTGATCCAATTCCCACCAGGAATGCAATTTGGCTTCGGAATATAATAAGAAGATGCAACAATGAAATATTTCTGCTCATTGAATATCATGGTCGAAGTCATGTACGTTTGCTTGCTGTTTTAGTTATGAGCTTTGTGTATTTTCGTAGCCATGGCCTATATCCTCTAACAGTGTAACTAGTGTACGCGACCCGTCAAAAATGACGGTTAAATATTTAGATAGATATGCGCGCACACATGCGCGTACTTTTATCTCACCAGTGTACGACTACTCCCTCTCCCCCTCCCCGGGGGATGAGGGAGCTGAACGTGACCGGAAATATATATATAATATATATGTATATATATTTACTGTATATGTATAAATGTATACACACACACTTGTTCTTTATTATATAGTAAAGATTGAAGCGTGGCTGCAGATGCCATTTGCGTATTTACATGTTGTATATCCTTTGTCATGGTTTCTTTGCCCTAATCGTGCATGAATTATAGCTGACATTACCTTTGCCATATTATCTTTCTCATAGTCGCAGCCGCATTTTGTATGACTTTGTCGTAGCCTTAGCCTCTTTGCCCTTCATCACAGCTAGATTACGCTAGATATTATATTAGCTTTTGCCTCTTTGACCTTATCCAGTGCTTTCTATTTATTAATTTGTCGTAGCCAATGTCCTTTTGGCCGTAGCGCAGTTGAGACACATGACTTTTTCGTAGCCATCTTTTTGCCTGCAGCTTGATTATGTATGAATTTGTCATACCCCTTCCCGCTTTGCCCACATCACATCTGGATCATGTTATTCTTTGTCGTAGTGGGTGCCTGTTTGACCACATCACAATCAGAGTGTGTATACCCTTGTCCGAGCCACTAATCCAGTGTATTTGGTCTCTTAACCATGTGTTATCCCTTTCCGCCGAAACCTCGTTTGTATGCACTGGTATCTTTAATCCTGTCAGTTTGTATACCAAAAAGTACAAGTCCTTACACGCGTTTTTTTTTTTGTGCCTTGTTTGCCTTTTTTCAGATCTTTCATATCTCTAGTTATGCCTATGTCCTAGCTGAAAGTAGATATACCTTTGCCGTTGCTAGAGTGCGTGTACTTTACTCACAATCAGAATTGATTGTTCGCTATTCATTACTTGATCATATATCAGGTTATGTGCATATTTGTCCTAGCCAATTTATGTATGTCCTTGTCTAAACCACAACATTTACCCTTTTGTCATAATTAAGGTAGCTTACACGTACCATAGTCGTAAGTAGACCATGTATATATGGTTTTGTTAGGGGGTACATTACTGTATACATTCAATTTGCATCATTCTCTTCGGCTACTAGCTGCACTCAAGTCTTCTATTATACCTCTGTCCCCGCTTCCATTCTACAGTCTTGCCGTTCAGCCTCTTAACTATCCCTCCATACTTCAACAGGGGGGAAAATGAAGGCTATATGTCCCCTTAAGGATCCAGTGCATGACCTTTTGGCCTAATTTCATAAATCCAATCCAGTATGTATTTTTTGGTTACAGCGAGGATAGACCTATCAATAGTAATATCTGCATTTCTTCCTAATTTAGGTATGCAGACCATGTAAAATCCATGTATAACTCCTTTATGTATAACGCCTTATTGTGTATACTTTTGTCAAAGACAGAGTCAGAAAACCACAATTTTACGAAAATCTTGTCTGGTCTAAAATGGGAATCTTTGGAATAAAAAAGGTCTCCTTATTCCTGGGTTCCAGGAAATTAGGAATTCCATTAGGAGCACGTCCCTGGCCAAGTTTGAAAATATCGATCTAATTATGAAATCTAATAAGAAATAACGATAGCTCCTGTTCGCCTTCTTGGACGTGTTAGGGTTGAGAGAGAGAGAGAGAGAGAGAGAGAGAGAGAGAGAGAGAGAGAGAGAGAGAGAGAGAGAAGGCGGCTACACATAAGCACACATTAGGCCAGCGGTTAATACAGAAAACCTTTTTAGAGACGAAATAAAGCGCAAAACCATTTTTTCTAAGCAGATGGGTTACAATATCAGATGCAGTGTACTATGATATTTTAAATGCCAGTGCAAGGAAATTCAAAACTCGTGCTTTTCCTTATTCCTTCTTTTCTTTTCGGTAATTATTTTGATTTATTCATATATATAGATTTCCATTTTTCTCATTTTCTCTTGATATAAAAAAAATTTCTTGTTTTGGATATCAAGTCTGGTAATTAATATTTACCCTATTTCTGATTAAAGGGTTTGCTCGGATATTTAAACACTGACACTATTATGTTTCAGGTATTCCGTTATATTTTTTCATAAATTTTGACGAAGTTTTATCAAATTTTTTCCCATTATCAGGTGTCTTTCGATATTTGGTTATTTTATGTTTGTGAATTAGTTGGAGTAATGTGTATTTTGTCTGTATGAAAATGACTTTTCCATAATGTATTTCTGTTTGTATTCAATAATATAGGTATATGTTTATTATTATTATTATTATTATTATTATTATTATTATTATTATTATTATGTATATATACATATATATATATATATATATATATATATATATATATATATTATACAACCAATGCAGACATTTTCTAATCCACTACAGGACAAGGCTTCAGACATATCCTTATGCATGTTAGGGCTTCAGCCAGTTTTCATCACCACGGTGGCCATTGGAAGATTAGGATGGTGGGAAACTTTAGTATGATCGCTCACAGCAAACCAACCTAGTTTAGGTGACCCTGACTTGTACAGCTTTGCTGATCATGGTGATACATAAACCATTTCACCACGTTGAGGTATCCCTACTCAAAAGGGGTATATATAGTATGTATACATACATGTGTGCATATATATATATATATATATATATATATATATATATATATACACACACACACATATATATATATATATATATATATATACACACACATATATATATATATATACACACACATATATATATATATATATATATATATATATATATATATATGGTCTAACCGAATTGCAGCTGACTGCCGCCTATCACAGTTTACATTGCTAAAAAGTTAATGAACAATTGACATATTATTATTATTATTATTATTATTATTATTATTATTATTATTATTATTATTATTATTATTATTATTATTATTGACCTTGACATGTAGGACACAAGGTTGACGATTATCATTTCCCGCATCATTTTTGGTCTTGATCTATTTCAGGGTTCTCTTTCCATAAAAATTCCAATATTCAACTCTTTTATAGCTTCATGCAACTTGATAGATCGATACCTTGGGAGCTGTTACTATTTTTCATGAGTTTTATCATGTTTTCTAAGTCCCATGTAATTTTAAAGGTCTGAATGTATTTTATCCTGACCTTGATTATTTCCCTCCAGTATTTTAGCATTGCAGATTATTCCAAGATTACTCATCACTTTAATGGTTATCTTTTCCTATTTTTATGACATTTCAGAAGCAACTTCAGTCACAGGCAGGTATCTTCTCAAGTTTTCAGAATCTTTATCCTTTTCAGAACTGTCAATAATGATGTTCAGCACATGATTGTGTTTTTAGACTGGAACGGTAGTGTTTAAAGTGTGAAGTTATTTATATCTCCAATTTTATCAAAACTTCATATCATCATTTTGTCAGATTTAGGTGTGAATGTAGTTCGTTGAGACAGGCGTAAACTTTCTCATTACTTGTCAAATCAATTTCCTTTAGGGGGAAAATGTTGTTTATCTTGGTCTGAAGTACGATAATATGGAGCTAGTTTTACGATTTACGAGGCATTATAATTTAGCGTTACCTTACCTGGAGTAATGCCAGTGTGGAAGCAAATAGGGTTGAGACTTAGTCTTAAGGTAAGTTAAGGATATGGCAGTCTAAGGGGGGGGGGTTGGTTAGCCCGACAGGTAAGTAGATAAGAATACGGCCTCTAGGTTAGGTTAGGTTAGCTGGAGAACCTTAGGTTAGGCGGTGTTCGTGTTACTTTCTCTTTTGAAATGTGGTTTTTCAGTCATAAGTTTTGAATTTTTTTCACCGGGTCTGTTCAAACCAAGTGCAAAGATTGAATGTTAATAATAATTTTTGTAATTTAGAATACACTACATATGGGAAGGATTAGAGGTTTTGTCATAATTCATTGCCATGAATAACGGATACCTTACAGTAAAATCATTGTCATAGTTAATGGTAATGTAAGTAGTAGAATTATTTCCTTCTGTTGATAGAAATAAAATTTGGACAAAAATATGGAGCTGCAGGGGTGCCATGAATTATAGTTTTCATCGAACTAGTTGAAAGTGTATGATCTGTGAGACAGTCTTCATATTGGGACACAAATTCAATAATTAGATATTTTTTATGAAAATTTTCTTGCCAAAATAAAATTATTGGTAGAAAGTTTTTTAGACTCTGGCCAAGTAGTCTATGGCTTTAACAATTAATGTAGCAGATTCCAAAATTTTGTTTATTCATGATCTACCTCCTGTTTAGAGAAAAACTAGGGTCCTGTGGAAAGGATATTGCCCCTTTGCTAGACTAAATCCCCTCATTCCCTAATTACTGATTCCCCCTGACTGAAACAACCTCATCTTAGAAGTGGTTCCACTTAAAAAGAAAATAATTTAGGTATCGAATAAAACGAATATTCCCGCTTAGGCAGAAGATGAATAGAAGTGTATTTCTGACACTATTTAAGAAATGTAAATACAAAAGAAGCTAATCTTCGCTTTAGAGACGATTAAATAAGATTATATTTATAAAAGCAAAGATGAATGAAGCGAAAAGGTAAGAAATAATCTTAGAATCATAATTCTTATTTTTTCTCTTTCTCGAAGGACATCCTTAAGAACTGGGAAATTAATTTTCTCAAGTGCGACTCAAATAAAGTTCGGCTTTCCAACTCTTTTTCGTCCTGGTTTTTTCCTTTACTTCTTAAGGTTATGCTATTGATGATTCTTCGTTATTCCTATTCGTCTTCTTTATTAGTTTTCTTTCCCCACTCACTTTAAAAGAATATGCAGAGACCCCAGATATCCACATTTTTACTTCGGGTTTAGTTTGCATTGGGGGATGGATGGGGTTAGATCCCCTTTCAATTGGGGGGGAAATCGGTGCATGACCTGAATTTCAAATGAGATTAAGAGGTGATGACGCCGATTCTCTCTCTCTCTCTCTCTCTCTCTCTCTCTCTCTCTCTCTCTCTCTCTCTCTCTCTCTCTCTCTCACAAAAACACATACACAACACTATGTTATATTTACCAATACAACTTACACGATTATATCTCCTCACTTTCAGAAGATATTTTCATAGATTCTCTCTCTCTCTCTCTCTCTCTCTCTCTCTCTCTCTCTCTCTCTCTCACAAAAACACATACTCAACACTATTATATTTACGAATACAACTTACACTACTATATCTTCTCACCTTCAGAAGATATTTACATAGACTCTCTCTCTCTCTCTCTCTCTCTCTCTCTCTCTCTCTCTCTCACGCGCGCGCGCACGCAACTTTTTCATGTACCAGAAGAAGGAGAAGGGAGTGGGAGCTTATAAGTATCCCTGACTCTGAGAAGGTAGAGATGAAGCTCATTGCATTAGTCGTTGCCAAGGAAGATCAAAATTGAATCAGTGTCCTAGGTGAATATACCGTCTCTCTCTCTCTCTCTCTCTCTCTCTCACTCTCTCTCTCTCTCTCTCTAAAAAAAAGATAAAATTATCATGACATCGTAATCTCACCTTTTCGAAAATTATACTAACATCCTCTCTCTCTCTCTCTCTCTCTCTCTCTCTAAGACAAAATTATCATGACTTCATCATATTCTTTTCGAAACATACTAAGATTCTCTCTCTCTCTCTCTCTCTCTCTCTCTCTCTCATGACTTCATATTCTTTTTGAAACATACTAAGATCCTCTCTCTCTCTCTCTCTCTCTCTCTCTCTCTCTCAAAGAGACAAAATTATCATAATTTCATCATAGTCTCTCCTTTTCGAAGCTTATACCAAGATGCTCTCTCTCTCTCTCTCTCTCTCTCTCTCTCTCTCTCTCTCTCTCAAAAAAAAAAATACAAACTTATCATGACTCCATCACAGCGTCTCCTTTTCGAAACGAAGAAAATATCCTTAGTTATTGTGAAAATAACTGAAATGCAAATCCATAAGTAATTAGTTTTTAAAATAACTATTCATTACCATATCCCAGAATTACTCTTTGAATTCCATCGTTATTACGCATTTCATCAGACCAATACCAATGGCCCGTATGAATCATTCCCCTAAATAAATCATAAATCTTCATGAAACCAAAATCTTTATAAATAGGTTACAACTTTTAAAAAGAGTCAATTGAACCAATGAAAAAATAAGGTTTTGTCTAAAATTATTATTTTACTGGACGATTTTGAAAGTATTCCTCATATTTCTTGTGTTAGTTATTATGGGGTTTTAGTACTTTTGTCCCCTTACTGACTGACAAACCGATTAATAGTGCCAACTCCTTGTTGTACATTTTTCATATTACTACTACTACTACTACTTCTGCTATTATTATAATTATTACTAGTATTATTATTATTATTACATGCTAAGCTACAACTCAAGTTGGAAAAGCAGGATGCTATAAGCCCAGGGGCTCCAATAGGGAAAATAGCCCAGTGAGGAAAGGAAACGAAGAAAAATAAGATATTTTAAGAACAACAACACTAAAATAAGTATCTCCTATGTAAACTATACAAACTTTAACAAACCAAGAGGAAGAGAAATAAGATAGAACAGTGTGCCCGAGTGTACCCTCAAGCAAGAGAACTAATACTATTATTATTATTATTATTATTATTATTATTATTATTATTATTATTATTATTATAATTATTTGCGTCTAGCAACAAGCATTCCATTTTCTCTGTTTCTCACGGTGAGCCAAAATGACTTGGTGACTCCAGGTTTTTTATATACTTATTATTATTTATTCGGTCTTTGCTGGTAGCTCCACTTTCAGAAACATCTAGTTGTTTTTGATACATAAAACAACAAGGATAATTCTTGCTGGAGTAACATTCTTCAGTTTTGTCTTAGTCATTATTATTATTATTATTATTATTATTATTATTATTATTATTATTATTATTATTATTATTATTATTATTATTATTATCATTATTATTATTATTATTATTATTATTATTATTATTAACTTGGAAAAATACAACTGATAAAAATGTCAAAATAAAATATCCAAAAGTTCCTGTTGGGTTACGTTGATGATCTAGCGACTTACAGAAATGTTTGAGAAGGCAGTGCAGAGGAAGGACTGGTTGTCCTGTAAGCTTAATCTATCTTGGATTAGCTGGTTCCAGGAACGATTTGCTATTCAGGACGTTCATTAGTGGATGGATTGGAGCGCTGAAGATTACTTTTTTCTTAGTCTGAGAGGGAATTCATGTTTTCTTCCGTTTTGATTATGTTAGATTCCAAGATCTGTATACGTGGCAGTTTGTAATTTTTCAAATGTATTTTATTTGAGTCTATGTTATTTTTTCTTTCAAATAAATACAAGTTGGTTTTGTAGAAGTGTTTTCATTAAAATTTGTGGCTCACTTCAATTTCTGTATACGTGAGTGCAAGTATGAATAGTGACAATGATAGTATTTGTATCGATAATGATATTAAAATGATAGTGATGATAATGGTTTTTATTATGATGATAATACTGATACTAATGATAACAAGGACAACCAGTTTTAGTGTAGTCAATTTTCATGAATTATACGAGGACTACCATCTGCACCGCCAGAGGATGAAAATGAATAAAGATTGTATAACGAGTGTTTTTTAACATTCGTTTTGTTGTCCATCTGCTGTTTATGGAATGATGTCAGGAGTCTCGGACGTCGGATATTTGTCATTTCGTCTTTCTATGCTCGCTAAGGTTGTGGTGGGCTATTGGTAACGTCCATGCCTGGGGATCGCCTGACTGGGGTTCGTGTCCTGTTCAAGCTCGTTAGTTCCTTTGGTCGCTGCAACCTCACCATCCGTGTGAGCTAAGGATGGGGGTTTTGGTGGAGCCTATAGGTCTATCTGCTGAGTCATCAGCAGCTATTGCATGGCCGTTCCCTGGTTCTAACTTGGATGTAGAGGGGGCTTGGGTGATGATTATATGTATGTATGGTAAATCTCTGGAGCATTGTCCTGCTTAATAGGGCAATGCCCCTGTCCCTTGCCTCTGTCATTCATGAGTGGCCTTTAAAACCCTTTAAACCGGATCGTGGTCGGAGCTAATGTAAGAGTGAAGTTTTCTTAGAAAAGGACTGGCATTATCTCATCTAAAACAATAAAGGATTAGTTTCCAACTGATATTTGACGGATAAAGACCACCTCCAATGCCTAATGACACTTTACATTACTGTTTCCAAGTGTTCATTTACTTTTATTGGAGTAAATTATTTGGTCGAAAACCCAACAATATTGGGGTATTACTTTGCTAAAGTTATTTATTCTAACTGCTGTTTTTGCCTCTCCCGATGCGTTAGCTGACATAATTCAAATTGCTATTATTATTATTATTATTACTTGGTAAGCTACAACCCTAGCTGGAAAAGCAGGATGCTATAGGCCCAGGGGCACCAACAGGGAAAATAGCCCAGTGAGGAAAGGAAACACGGAAAAATAAAATATCTAAAGAACAGTAACAACATTAAATTAACATTTCCTATATAAACTATAAAAACTTAAACAAAACAATAAGAAGAGAAATTATATAGACTAGTGTGCCTGAGTGTTCCCTCAAGCAAGAGAACTCTAACACAAGACAATGGAACACCATGGTACAGAGGCTATGGCACTATCCAAGACTAGAGAACAATGGTTTGATTTTAGAGTGTCCTTCTCCTAGATGAGCTGCTTACCATAGCTAAAGAGTCTCTTCTACCCTTACCAAGAGGAAAGTAGCCACTGAACAATTACAGTGCAGTAGTTAACCCTTTAGTGAATAAGAATTGTTTGATAATACTAGTGTTGTTAGGTGTATGAGGACAGAGGAGAATCTGTAAAGAATAGGCCAGACTATTCGGTGTATGTGTAGGCAAAGGGAAAATGAACCGTAACCAGACAGATGGATCCAATGAAGTCCTGTGTGGCCAGTCAAAGGATCCCCCATAACTCTCTAGCGGTAGTATTTCAACTTGTGGCTGGTGCTATTGTTGATATTGATAACTTTTGCCCCGTTAGAGTCATTTTCTTAGATTTTCCCAGTCTTGTGTTTACAAAAATGTGTACTGATTGTTTTATAGAATTGGTACAGAGATTTGTGCAGTTTATCTTGAAGGTTATAAAACCTATTTACCTTCGATAGGTCAGCTCTTTATATTGGGTATACTCTAAACAACTAAACAGGAAATTAGTGTGCACTGTGTACCGTAAATCTACATTTATATTATTATTATTATTATTATTATTATTATTATTATTATCCAAGCTACAACCCTAGTTGGAAAAGCAAGATGCTATAAGCCCAAGGGTTCCAATAAGGAAAAATAGCCCAGTGAGGAAAGAAAATAAGGAAATAAATAAATGATGAGAACAAAATAACCATAAATCATTCTAAAAACAGTAACAACGTCAAAATAGATACGTCATATTTAAACTATACAAGATTTACGTCAGCCTGTTCAACATAGAAACCTTTGCTGCAACTTTGAACTTTTGAAGTTCTACTGATTCAACTACCCGATTAGGAAGATCATTCCACAACTTGGTCACAGCTGAATAAAGCTTCTAGAATACTATGTAGTATTGAGCGGAATACTTTTCTTCATTTTAATGCTATCGCAAAAAAAGTAACTTTATTGTAAATAACAAATCTTTAAAAATGTAGTTACTATTAGAGAATCACTTGATTTAAAATTCTGCGGGTATTATAGATATTTGTTTAATTGAAGCCGTTACTCCTATTTTTTTTTTTTTTTTTACCTTTTATTTTAGAAAAAATTTAATGTAATACTATGAAACTGAATTACTGAGCTTAACAGAACTTTATTTATCCATAGAATGAAATCATGAATTAATTTTTCGTTCCAATAGATGTACTCTAATATGCCAAAATAGCTGGAAGCGCTATAAACTTTATGTAAGCTATGAGCTAAGTTGAAGTGGTGGTTTAGCCTTTGAATTTAGCCTTTGGAAACGTTGTAGGGCCCCATCTTCCTTAACTCGTATGGTTTTAGACAATAAACGAAGGTAGCATCCTGGAAATGAAAATCAAATGTAACTCCCAGTTGCCTTCTTTTCGGTGTTCTGCTATTCCGAATTAGTTTTTATGTATCAATTTTCGATCGTTCTAACTAAATTTTTCCAGATTCCGAGTCATTGTGAAGACCTAAAAAGTTGGTTAGTCATCAATTTCATCTTATTAAGGAAATCGTGTCACTTATGAATGCCATTATTCTATGCCAGAGATCTTACTCTTGGACTGAAGTCTCTTCGTTCGAAACCTTAAGATCTACTTTCAGGCGTTTTCGCACTGCTTTGTCGTCTGAATGAACGAATGGATTTGAGGCAACTGTTTGCTGAGATTGCTTTGAGAGGATTTCGTATTAAGCACTTGGCAATTCCTCTGCCCTTATTGGCAATCGCAAGTTTTCGTCGTAAGGAAGTCTCGT
>NC_090738.1:112247625-112252625 GCF_036898095.1 Palaemon carinicauda
AGATGATCTAATAGTTCTTCGTTGGTTACGGTGACGATATAGAGACAGAGAAATGTTTGAGAAAGCAATGCAGAGGAACTGGTTGTCTTGTAAGCTTAATCTATCTTGATTAGCCGGTTCCAGGAACGATTTGCTATTCAGGACGTTCATTAGTGGATGGATTGGAGCGCTGAAGATTACTCTTTTCTTAGTCTGAGAGGGAATTCATGTTTTCTTCCGTTTTGATTATGTTAGATTCCAAGATCTGTATGCGTGACAGTTTTCAATTTTTTAAATGTATTTTATTTGAGTTTATATTTTATTTTTCTTTCAGATAAATGCGAGTTGGTTTTTGTAGAAGTGTTATTCATGAAATTTGTGGCTCACCTCAATTTCTGTCTACGTGAGTGCAAGTATGAATAGTGACAATAATAATAATTGTATCGATAATGATAATTATGATGATAGTGATGATAATAATGGTTTTTATTATGATGATAATACTGATACTAATGATAACAAGGACACCCGTATTAGTGTGGTCAATTTTCATGAATTTTACGAGGACTACTATCTGCACCGCCAGAGGATAAAAATGAATAAATATTGTATAACGATAGTGTTTTTAATTGATTAAGTCACTAACAATATTCATTTTGTTGTCCATCTGCTGCTCAGGGAATGGTGTTAGGAGTCTCGGACGTCAGATACTTGTCATTTCGTCTTTCTATGCTCTCAAAGGTTGTGGTGGCCTATTGGTAATGTCTATGTCTGGGGATCGCCAGACTGGGGTTCGTATCCAGCTCAAACTCGTTAGTTCCTTTAGTCGCTGCAACCTCACCATCTTTGTGAGCTAATGATGGAGGAATGGTTTGGGGAGCCTATAGGTCTATCAGCTGAGTCATCAGCAGCTATTGCATGGCTGTTCCCTGGTTCTAGCTTGGATGGAGAGGGGGCTTGGGCGCTGATTGTATGTATGTATGGTCTGTCTCTAGAGCATTGTCCTGCTTGATAGGGCAATGTCACTGTCCCTTCCTCTGTCATTCATGAGCGGCCTTTAAACCCTTTAAACCCGATCGTGATCCGAACTAATGTAAAAGTGAAGTTTTCTTAGAAAAGGGCAGGCATTATCTCATCTAAAACATTAAAGGATTAGTTTCCAACTGATATTTGGCTAATAAGGACCACCTCCAATGCCTAATGACACTTTACATTACTGTTTCCAAGTGTTCATTTACTTTTATTGGAGTCAATTATTTGGTCGAAAATATTGGGGTATTACATTGCTAAAGTTATTTATTCTAACTGCTGTTTTTGCCTCTCCCGATGTGTTAGCTGACATAATTCAAATTGCTCTTGTGATTGATAACTTTTACCCCGGGTGAGTCATTTTCTTTGATTTTCCCAGTCTTGTGTTTGCAAAAAGGTTTACTGATTGTTTTATAGAATTGGTATAGAGATTTATGCAGTTTATCTTGAAGGTTATAAAGCCTTTTTACCTCGATAAGTCAGCTCTTTAGATGCAGTAAACTTTAAACAACTCTACAGTACCCTAAATCTACACATATATATATAAGGGATAATTTTTCTCCTTGTAATGCTATCGCAAAAATAAGTAACTTTAATGTAAATAACAAATCTTTAAAATTAAGTTACTTTTAGAGAATCACTTGCTTTAAAAGTCTACGGTAATGATAGATATTTTCTTATCTGAAGCCGTTATTCCTATTGAGCAAAGTGAAATTATAGTTGTTAATGCTATTTTAATGCAGATTTTAGGGTTTTTGTTTGTTAGAATTTTTTACCTTTTACTTTTACATGACCATGTATGTGGGCAGTCCCAACTTTTCGGTGTTCTGTTATTCAAAATTTGTTTTCATGTATCGGTTTTCGTTCGCTTTTAAGTCGTTGTTCTCAAATTCCGAGTCATTGTGAAGACCTAAAAAGTTGGTTAGTCATCAATTTCTTGTTATTTAAGAAATCGTGTCACTTATGAATGCCATTATTCTATGTCAGAGATCTTTCTCATGGACTGAAGTCTCTTCGTTCGAGACCTTAAGACCTACATTCAGTCGTTTTCGTGCTACTTTGTCGTCTGAATGAACGAAGGGATTTGAGGCAACTGTTTGCTGAGATTGCTTTGAGAGGATTTCGTATTAAGCACTTGGCAATTCCTCTGCCCTTATTGGCAATCGTAAGTTTTCGTCGTAAGGAAGTCTCGTCTATCATTTATATATATAAATTTTGTGTCTATATATATATATATATATATATATATATATATATATATATATATATATATATATGTGTGTGTGTGTGTGTGTGTGTGTGTGTGTGTGTGCGCGCGCGTGCGCGTGTGTGTGTAATGGAGAAAGACGCTGTTATAGTTATATTTAATATCCTTGCTAATTAGGACAGTCGAAAAGCTTTCAAGCCTATATATGAAAGTTTCCTTCCGTTTCCTCAAGTTTATTCTCCCATTGAAAGTTTGAAGAGTTCCTCTCTCTCTCTCTCTCTCTCTCTCTCTCTCTCTCTCTCTCTCTCTCTCTGGCACGTAAATATGAAGTATAAGACAGAACGCGTTACCTCTGGGTGTCGCGGTAAAAGAAAATTAAGTCTGAGGAAAAAGTTCCCCATTCTCGGCGTAAGAGGGCTCATCTTATAACTTTTAGACCACGAGAGTTTTGAGCTGGGAAATATTAGAAGGATTAGAGTTTTCGAGGCAAGAGAGAAGAGATGGAAACAGTTATAGAAAAAGGCAACAGCTGCAAATTTCCTCAAGTTATCCGTGATATCATGAATAATGAATCTCATGGAGGAACGAAAGACGGGAAAAGTATCCGAATGTAGTTGAGCGTAGCCAGTTTAGAGAATTTTATCGGAAAAACCAAGTTTAAAGCGGAATGGTAGCACTCTCCAGAGCCACTAGTGCTATATATATATATATATATATATATATCTATATATATATATATATATATATATATATATATATGTGTGTGTGTGTGTGTGTGTCTGTGTGTGTATATACAGTTCATTATATATATATATATATATATATATATATATATATATATATATATATATATATATATATATATTTATATACATACACACAGTATGTATGTATACTAGTGTGTACGACATATGTGACATATATACACTAGTATGCATGACCCGTCAAAAATAACTGCTAAATATTTTGAGATAGGCAGACACGCCACACACAGTTTCAACCCTTCCCACCCCTCCCCCTCTCCTAACTACAACACGGCAGTTTTGGCACTTTAAGGGAGATTGTGGTTTCAGAGTGTACGTCTCGTGGTACCCTTATCTCATGGGTATTTATTACTCCTCCTCCACCTTAACCAAGGGACGAGGAGAGACCGAGTAGTCATGCGTTTGGCTATGCCTCCGAGCGTGACAGGAATATATATATATATATATATATATATATATATATATATATATATATATATATATATATATATATATATATATATTCCTGTCACGCTCGGAGGGATATATATATATATATATATATATATATATATATATATATTTATATATATTTTATATATATATACCAAGACATGTTGCTGTTTATTGTATAAAGGAGACGATTATGAATACATGGATCAAACATTATAAACAACAACATGAAGGCTTTCCCATTTAGCTCATGACATTGAAAACTTAGTCACCTATTAAGGAGAGAACCCTTCTGGGTGTCTACTTGTTATAGGGTCTTATGGGGTGGAAGAAGGGCGGTTAAATAACGATGAGAGAGAGAGAGAGAGAGAGAGAGAGAGAGAGAGAGAGAGAGAGAGAGAGAGAGAGAGAGAGAGAGAGCAAGGACGCCGGCATTACGTAACACCAGCTGGTAATTACGAAAGGAAAGGGTGTGTGGAAAACTGAGAAACAAAATCCTGGGGGAGAGAAAATGGAGTTAACGCCAGTAGATTGAGGTGGTTGGGCCTGAAAGGGGGAACAGGTGTTCTTGTTAGCTGTGATATCAGTAGCAGATGGAAATAAAGAGAGAGAGAGAGAGAGAGAGAGAGAGAGAGAGAGAGAGAGAGAGAGGAGAGAGAGAGAGAGAGAGAGAGTAATAATAATAATGATAATAATAATAATAATAATAATAATAATAATAATAATAATGATTATAAATCCTTTATTTTCAATATTTACATTGGGTATTCTAATTACAATAGATACTCTCAAATGGAAAATTACATATGATACAGCCATATATAAAATGGACATACATACAGTACATTAATGATAGAAAATAAAACATCAGTGGGTAAAATATAATCATGAGGGGAGAGAGAGAGAGAGAGAGAGAGAGAGAGAGAGAGAGAGAGAGAGAGAGAGAGAGAGAGAGTTTCCATTATGAATACCCAAAAGGAGTTGTATATGTTGTGGTTATAGTTTTAATAAAGCAACCTACTTGATAATTTTCTAACTATATATCTATAGTAATATTTATTTTATATATGTATCTTTAGTTGCAATATTTCTTAAATCTACTTACTTATTCATTATTGCATATGCTCTCGGTATACTTAGCTATATTCATCTCTTCCTACCTATATAATTTCTATTATATCTATCTATATCTACTTACTTGTATAGCTTATATGTCTCTGACAAATTGATAAGTAATAGGAAGCAATTGTGAAAATGATAACAGCTCTATAGAGTATTATAATTCATTATTATAGAGCATTAACTCCCCCCCCCTCTCTCTCTCTCTCTCTCTCTCTCTCTCTCTCTCTCTCTCTCTCTCTCTCTCTCTCTCTCTCTCTCTCTCTCTCCACGGTAATACTAGATAATTAGCCATTTTATTAGTAATTTTCCTAAATTATTTAGGTGAACTTTTCAAGAAATAAAGTAATTCAGAACAGCGAAACTGCATATCACAAAAACGTTATATGAATAAATACCCATCAACTATACCTGTATCGTGTAAAATATTCAAGTTCACAAATTCCAAATGTCTTTTTTAGAGACACAAG
>NC_090738.1:112257625-112267625 GCF_036898095.1 Palaemon carinicauda
TCTTTATTGCATTTCGAGCTTAGGACCTTCAACCTAAAAATGTGGAGGCCCATGACACATAAGCCACTGGACAGATCAGTGTTATTATTATTATTATTATTATTATTATTATTATTATTATTATTATTATTATTATTACTTGCTAAGCTACAACCCTAATTGGAGAAGCTGGATGCTATAAGCCCAAGGGCTCCAACACGGAAAATAGATCAGTGAGGAAAGGAAATCAAGAAAAATAAAATATTTTGAGAGGAGCAACAAGATTAAAATAAATATCTGGTATATAAACTATAAAAACTTCAACAAAACAAGAGGAAAAGAAATAAGATAGAACAGCGTGCCCGAGTGTACCGTCAAGCAAGAGAACTCTAACCCAAGACAGTGAAAGACCATGGTACAGAGGATATGGCATAAATTATGTGGCGCATCATTTATCTGTACATTATTGCCTGATTTTCTCACAGCATTACTATTTTTATGATGGAGAAGGGATAAACTGAGCCAATGTCCTATTGCCGTTGTAAAGACAATTTGACATCAATCGATCTTTCAGACAGTTTCCCGAGTGTTATATTTCGTTTCTTATGAAGACCAATATTCAATGATTACATTTTCTTAAATTATCCTTTTTTTCAAGCCAAATCGAGCCTGGTATTTCTGATATTCCCTTTTCTTTCCAAAGTTATATAGTCTTCGTTTCTTACGTTGTTTGATTTATATCTGAAAATAAATATCTTGTGGAACCAACTGCCTTAACCGGTTTTACTTGAATAACAAGTATTCACAGCTAAATGGTACGCATTTCTTAAGATATGGATTGATTGATGTCTTAAAGATGGAAAAAAATAATTAACGCAACGAAAGTATATTTTAAAATCAGCTTTCTTGGCGGTGTGTTGACGTAACACGTAAGTTAACGCGAGGTATAGGTACGTACTAAAGTAGGAAACAGTAAAATATGTTATGTCATATATAATGTATAATGGATAACTATCTTGGAACAATTCTCAATGTAAGTCCCGAGGGTACACTGGGGCACACTATTCTATCTAATTTTTCTTCCTTTTGTTTTGTTAAAGTTTTTATAGTATATATATGAAATATTTATTTTAATGTTGTTACTTGTCTTAAATATTTGATTTTTCCTTGTTTCCTTTCCTCACTGGGCTATTTTCCCTGTTTGGGGCCCCTGGGCTTATATCATCTTGTTTTTCCAATTAGGGTTGTAGCTTAGCAAATCATAATAATAATAATAATAATAATAATAATACGTAAATTAATTCGAAAAAATGAAAAAAAATTATCATCTCAAAGGCATTATCCTCTAGATAGGTAATCTTGTTCAGTTTGACTTGTATCCCCTAATCTTATCATTTGAGGTCTACAGTAGTGCACTATGTCTTAACTTACAACGATTTGGGGATGCAAACACAAATCCAATAGAAATGATAAATCTCAGATATTGTATCAAAAGTTCATAATAAATTACTGTAAGTAAACAATGTATAATTCAATGTTGTAAGCAAGACGACATTTGCAATATGTAAGGGGACTATTTGCTGACGTTTGCAGTTGGAAATCATAGGCATTTCAGTTAGGTGAAGCCTACCCAAGGATAAAATTTAACAAAGTTCGACTAATAAACAACTATAGTCTATTTCTTTTAGCGAGTCATATTTTCACCGACTCGCAACGGTGCCCTTTTAGCTCGGAAAAGTTTCCTGGTAGCTGATTGGTTAGAATTATCTTGTCCAACCAATCAGCGGTCAGGAAACTTTTCCGAGGTAAAAGGGCACGCTGCGAGTCGGTGCAAATATGACTTGCTAAAAGAAATGGACTATAATTCGAACCTATTAAGTTTGTAAGTTAACGACTCCCTGTCCTATAAATATCTATCTTGACCGGTTTGTAATGGCATCCCTAAATAGCGCAAGTTATTATTCAGCACTGTAAATTGCAGATGAAAAACGTAAATTGGTAAAATGTACCGCAGTAAAATCTCAAATACTTGTAAAAGAACGATAGAAAGGAAAAAGGAACGAGCTGACTCCGGGAAATCGCCCCTTGAAATGGTCAGAAAGAATGGAGAAATCCAGATGAAGTGGATATTGAAAATAAAAATCTTTCTGCGCAAGGCAAATTTCTAGTTAATTTGGTCAGATATTTTTCAGGGGGAAATCAATATCTAATTTATAATGTTGTAATGTTTTTAACCATATATTATTTTCTATTAAAAGGATGAATACTACACAGTATTCTAGAAATATTATCCCAGCTGTGACCAAGCTGTGGAACGACCATCCTAATTGGGTAGTTGAATCAATGGAGCCTCAAAAGCTCAAACTTGCAGTGAATGATTTTATGTTGAACAGGCTTACATAAGTCTTTCAATATAGTTTATTTGTGAAAGATCTATTTTAATGTTGTTACTGTTCTTAAAATAGTTTATGTTAATTTTTCATTACTTCTCTTGTAGTTTCCTTTCCCTGTTGGAGCTCATGGGCTTATAGCATCCTGCTTTTCCAAGTAGTGTTGTAGCTTAAATAATAATAATAATAATAATAATAATAATAATAATAATAATAATAATAATAATAATAATGACTGCTTTAGACGGTATTAAGAATACAGGTTTTGCCCAAGAAATTGATGATACAAAATTTATTATACCAAAATATTTAATAGTGTTGCATTGTTTCCAGTAGCACAAATCCTTCTACTTATGACGATATTTATGAACAAAATAATAACATACTGTTTATGGTAATAACTGTGGCTCGGCAGGAGGAGGATGCAGTTGTATTAATACCAAAGGATCATCACTTTATTGTTGATATAGAAGCTCGTGACCCGAAAGCTCTTAACGTAACGCATTATCCAGTAATGAATTTTATGGATGATATGAGAGGCAACAGACAGCAAAACATTTCATATCTAATTCGGGCACGTGGAGAGAGAGAGAGAGAGAGAGAGAGAGAGAGAGAGAGAGAGAGAGAGAGAGAGAGAGAGAGAGAGAGAGAGAGAAATTCTCTTTCTCGCACTGACCAAATTTCATTAAAGGGTCCTGGAAACGTAGTGGAAAGTATATATTATGAATTATGAGAAAATGTGATTTAAGAATTAGCTATAAAGATTCATTATTTAGGACTGTCAGAGTTTCTAGATTCGTTTAGATCATTAAGATGTCTGTGGAAAGTTTGACAATCTCATATGGATAACGAACGAAGTCAACGTTCCTCATAATTGTGGCTTGCGTTGCGGCATAGCGTGGTAAGAAATAAATACAATGGCCCAAGGTGGTATATAATCGCGTTCTAGTTCTGACAAGGACGACAGAGCTTTAAGAATCTGAAGGAAAAGCTAAGCAGAAGATTACAGAAGATTATTTTGTGAGGCAATTCTGATGGAGTCGAAGTGAAATGGAACTTAGATTGAAGGTGAGAGATGGCCACACTGTTTGTTAATTGAATTTGCTTCTTAATAATAGAATTACTAGTGTACGCAACCCGTCAAAAATGATGGCTGAATATTTAGATAGATATGCACACACGCAATCCCCTCTCATACCCTCTCACCAGGGTATGACTACCTCCTCCTCCCCTACACCATGGACGGGGAGACCTGGGCATGGTGACCGGATATATATATATATATATATATATATATATATATATATATATATATATATATATATATATATATATATATATATATATATATATATATATATATATAATATATATATATATATATAATATATAATATATATATATATAAATATATATAATATATATATATATATATATATATATATATATATATATATATATATATATATATATATATATATATATATATATATATATAGTCGGACACTTGCTCTTTATTATATAGGGGAGATTAATAAACATTATCTTAAAAGTCTAGGTTAAAAAAAAAAAATTCAAGATCATATGTTTAGATAAGTGTCTATATTTTTTAAGCAACGTTACGATTTAAAGATTGTAATGGAAAAAATGAGGTCCATTGGTCAAACATCCAGGCGTTTTTAATTCCGATAATATAAGTGCAGATTTGAATCTTATTCCATTACTAGTATACGCGACCCGTCCAAAAATGACAGCTAAATATTTAGATAGATATGCAAACACATAATTAACCCCCTCCCACCGTCTTCTTTCTTAACTAGTTGTTTCCGAGTATACATCTCGGGGTATCACTTCTCACCTGGGTATAACTACTCTCCCTCACCTTACCCGAGGAACGAGGAGAGACCGAGTAGTTATACGCCCAGTGGGACCATATATATATATATATATATATATATATATATATATATATATATATATATATACATATATATATGCATATATATATATATATATATATATATATGTTTATATGTATATATGTATATATATAAATATATATATATATATATATATATATATATATATATATTTATATATTTTATATATATATATATATATATATATATATATATATATATATATATATATATATATATATATCCAAATACTTTATCATACAGGAGAGGTAGCTCTCTACGCGGTACCGCATCGCCCTAGATTTGAGGGAACTTCTATATAATTATCCCACGTAAGTAATCATAGATGGAGTGCATAACCCATACAAAATAGGGTGGCAATGTTCATATGGTTCCTTGTGGGTAGCCACAACTATTTCTGATCGTTGTGTAGGCTCAAAAGCTTATGCCAATTGTAAAATTCGGTGATATAGTCAACATGGCAACCATTTTGATTGTTCGCGTCGATTTAATTTATTCTTTCTATTCTGTTTTTTTTCCCATTTAGATAAAGTTATATGCCTTTAATTCTCTAGTTTGTTCTCGTTTCCTCTATTTCTAATATTTCTTGCTAATATTTTCTCCCCATAATCTTCCATCTTTTAAAAGACGAGTTTCTCCCTTCACGCGTTTAGGCTCATATTTCCTTTCAGTAGGGGCGAGATTGGAAGCTTTGAATAGCTTGTTCCATCGTCAGAACATGAAAAATATTCCACTTTCAATCCTCTGAATTCATGTCTGAAGAACGAAGGTTATAAAGTGCACTGACCTAATTAATGAGTAAACATGATTTTCTTCTTTCATTCGTCACGGAACAGTGCCGCGCATATGAAACACATGGAATAAAAAAAAAAAAAAGTAATTAGATTTTGAATCAGTCAGAATTAATTGAAAAAAAATGCCTATTGTTTTCGAATTCCTTTTGCATCGACCTGAACAACTTATCACAAAATATGGAGATGGGTTTATCATACAAATCCGTCTACTTTAAAGAAAACGAGTAGATCGAACTAACAAGTCAGTTTCAATTGATCAAGACAATTCGAAAATGTTTTTGACTGATTAAGTGAAATTTTTAAAATAGATGTTCATGTGCAGCTATTTAGACTACCCTCTTGCTTGAGGGTACACTTGGGAACACTATTCTATCTTATTTCACTTATTCTTGGTTCGTTAAAGTTTTTTATAGTTTATATGTATTCTAATCTTGTTGCTCTTTTTAAAATATTTTATTTTTCTTTGTTTCCTTTCCTCGCCGAGCTATTTTCCCTGTTGAAGCCCCTGGGCTTATAGTATCCTGCTTTTCCAACTACGGTTGTAGCTTAGCGAGTAATAATAATAATAATAATAATAATAATAATAAATAATAATAATAATAATAATAAATGTGATTTACTTAGGGCTTCTTAAAACATTGAACCAAGTTCAAGGTGGACAAATGAACCGGTCAATAAAATTTACGGTGAAAGCTATTTTCTTGCCATAAGATATTCTTTGTTTATTGTAGGCACCTTCCTGAGTGTTTTTCTCTTGTTTTCTTCCATTTCCGTAACGTCGACAAAGGCTAATGTCCTTTGTTCTGGACTGTTGTTTTGTGCGTTTTGTCAATGGCCTCTTGCCTCCTAACCCCCCCCCCCCCCTATTCTTCCTCCATTTGTTAATTAGAGGCTTGTTATGACGTCAGTAATTATTTCTTGGCATTTGTTTTTATTTCTAAGAATAATATTAAAGGCTAATTGGCTGTTAGCGCCACCATATCATCATTATCAAAGCAGCATCAGTAAGGGCTGCCATTATTGTTATTATTATTATAATTAATTAGAAGAAGTGGCAGAAATAATAATGTAATCACCATTTCAACACCAGCCATAATTCATGCAAGATTATTAAAAATAGCAGGAATACAACATGAGAGTATCATTATCACTTAAGCCTTCAATATAGTTTTATATAGCATACCTTTATTATCATTTCTATGATTTCGTTTATCATGACTAGCACAATTTGTTACCATTGTAAGGTTTAAAGGCCGCTCATGAATTCCAGAGGCAAGGGACCATGGCATTGCCCTATCAAGCTGGACATGAGATGGACCATATATATAGAGACTGCTGATGACTCAGCAGATAGACCTATAGTCTCCCCCCCCCCCAATCCCATCCTTAGGTTGCAACGACCAAAGGAACTATGGAGTTTCAGCGGCACTCGAACCCCATTCTGGCGATCACCAGTCAGGGACATTACCAACAGGTCACCACATTATTTTTTATTAACATCAGCAGGTAGATAAAGACAACAAAGCTTGTAGACTTACAAAAGACCCTTTGAGTTCATCGGTTATAATGAGAGCAATGAAAATGCCGAATGAGTAAATGAATAATGTTATCATCGTTGTGAGAAAGGCATTAACTATTGGAAACCCGAAGTTCAAAAGTACTTAATTGGACACACTTTGCTCCTTCAAAAAGAAAAAAAAAATCATGCTACTATTCATATGATTTCTTCTCCGTTTGCGTTTTACTGTTTCACCTACACTTTATTCCATAAACAGACACACATATTCAGTAGAATGGTTTATTTTTTTCTTTATTCCATCAAACATTGTATTTAAATATTTGAACATTTTAGTCTTGTCTGCGGTCTTCACACCAAAACCTTTCCTGCTCATTATTATTATTATTATTATTATTATTATTATTATTATTATTATTATTATTATTATTATTATTTGTATTATTATTATAAATAACTGTAGAATATTATTATGGTAATTGGACAGGGCTGATCTCTCTCTCTCTCTCTCTCTCTCTCTCTCTCTCTCTCTCTCTCTCTCTCTCTCTCTCAGCTGCTTGTATTTTTAAATTGATTATTGTGTGGTAATTGTGATATGTTATATTTCATTGGTCCTAAAATTTCCAAAGGTGTCTTTTAGTTTTTGTAAATCAAATTTTGAATGCTCTTTAATTTTTTACATATGATAAAGATATTTTTATATATTTTTTAGATCAGCATGTATAAGAAGAATTAAGAGATGATGATTATAATAATAAAAAGAATAAAAAAGGCTAGTAATATAAGTGATGGTAATTTTAAAGGACTCATAATAGCATAAGTCTAAAATAGTAGAACCAATCCACTATAATATTTCTGTAAAAACGTATCAAATTAGTGAACATTTGTTTTAATTTAAAGTATAATTATTATTAAAAATGATTGGAGTTATCATTTTTAGAAAAAATACTATTAAAGGTATTATTAAAATATTGTTATTATTAAAATTAGTTTTATTATTATTATCTTTAAAATTAGTTTTATTATTATTATCATTAAAATTATTATTATTGAAATTATGATTATAAGAGAACATTACCTTGGATTCCTTTGTAGCATAGCAGGATATCAATTTCCGTTGTGTTCACTAGAATAAACCCAATTTTCTTACATTAAAACAAGGGTAAGGTGATTCTTTTATTGCAATAAACATAATTTTTATATTGAAATCATTCCAGTGTTATTAAGCCTTTGAATTAGTTATTTCAAGCTATTTTTAGGTAGTAGGTTGGTAGGGTACCAACCAACCGTTGAGATACTACCGCTAGAGAGTTATTGAGTCCTTTGACTGGCCAGGCAGTACTACATTGGATCCATATATCTGGTTACGGCTCATTTTTTTCTTTGCCTAAACATACACCGAATAGTCTGGCCTATTCTTTCCACGTACTCTTCTACCCTCATACACTTGCCAAGATTACCAAACAATTCTTCTTCACTCAAGAGGTTAGCTACTGCACTATAATTGTTCAGTGGCTACTTTCCAATAGTAAGGGTAAAAATAGACTCTTTAGCTATGGTAAGTAGCTCTTCCAGGAGAAGGACACTCCAAAATAAAACTAATGTTCTCTAGTCCTCGATAGTGACATAGCCTCTATACCATGGTCTTCTGCTGTGTTGGGTAGAGTTCTCTTGCTTGAGGGCACACTCCGGCATACTTTCCTATCTTATTTCTCGTCCTCTTGCTTTTTATTTCAAGTTTTTATAGTCTATATATGAAAGATCTGTTTTAATGTTGTTACTGTTCATAAAATATTTTATATTCATTACATCTCTTGTAGTTTATTTACTTATTTCCTTTCCTCACCGAGCTATTTCCCTGATGGAGCCCTTGGCCTTATAGCTTCCTGCTTTTCTAACTAGTACTGTACCTTAGCAAGTAATGATAACATAATAACAATTTCGCAGAATGAAAAAATATTTTTTTTTTATTCTTTCCATGCGAGATGATTATTATCGTATTGGATTTGATATTAAGTCACTTGGTTGATGCTTCACCCTAATGCTGATATTCCTTAATAATAATTCTCTCTCTCTCTCTCTCTCTCTCTCTCTCTCTCTCTCTCTCTCTCTCTCTCTCTCTCTCTCTCCTCTCTCTCTCTCTCTCAGACAATTTGTATAAGTGTATTTTTTCAATTACGCTGGTACCCTTGTGATGTATATATATATATATATATATATATATATATATATATATATATATATATATATATATATATATATATATATATATATATATGTGTGTGTGTGTGTGTATATATTTATATATATACAGTATATATATATATATATATATATATATATATATATATATATATATATATATATATATATATATATATATATATATATATATGTATAATACTTGGGGTACACTTGCTGATAAATTTGATGACAAATATTGATGGGGTTGAAACGGTTAATTTCTATCGTTGGGACTTTGTGCACTTATTAAATAGAAGCATGTGGTGAAAGAGGTTCATTTAAATGAATAAATGATTATATGTATTTATGCAAACACTTATGTGTGTATATATGCGTGTGTGTGTATGCAATAATTTTGAGTTAAAGTGAAATACATATTGCAAGACTTTTCTTCAATCGAAAGATGTGTAACGTCAGGGATAAAAATTAAAGCGAGAGTAAAGTGTGTCTGCATGTTAAAGAGGTTTGCCAATTTGAGGGAGTTCAAAAGTAAGAGAGTGATAGAGAAATGATAAAAACAAGAAAGGTAAATAAAAGGAGAGTATAAAATAGAGGGAAAGAGCAAGAGCAAACTAGTCATATCAGAAGAGAGAGAGAGAGAGAGAGAGAGAGAGAGAAGAGAGAGAGAGAGAGAGAGAGAGAGAGAGAGAGAGAGAGAGAGAGAGAGCCCTACCTCCTTGTGATAGTTGCTGACTGGTGACAATTGGCTGTGTCTCCCCGCTCCAGTGTTATTGTCTCCTGCGGCAGTGGATTTTTTTTCTTTTTATTATTTTTTTGGTATGCTATATCGCTCTTTTCTACGCTTTTATTAAAAACTTTCTTTACTCCTTTGTTCTTGCAATGATTGCAACGTGGATGGTATATATTCTTGTTACTTTGAATATAATTTCACATACTATATATTGTATTATTTTTAATGCATTTTCTACCAAGTTTATCGCTATCAAAGCCATTATTATATTGTCTTAGTTTTCTTTTTGGCATAATCCACACTCCTTTGAATCTCTAACATTGCCAATCGTGATAGATTATTTTTTATTTAGCTTATTCAATTTATTCAATTGATCATTAATTATTTAAATATTTGAAAGTAAAGAGCTTACTAACTGGAACAACTATTTATTATGGATGTAAGCT
>NC_090738.1:112272625-112273720 GCF_036898095.1 Palaemon carinicauda
TGGTACACTTTACAATATAAATAAAAGTGCGGAAAGACACATTGCTTTCTTTAACAGGTATAGATTAATAATAATAATAATAATAATAATAATAATAATAATAATAATAATAATAATAATAATAATAATATTTGGGAAGTAGAGTAGTAGACCCACATTGATTTATAATAATAATAATAATAATAATAATAATAATAATAATAATAATAATAATAATAATAATAATACAAAAGTTATCTTAATGATTTAAACAATGACATTTTATCATTTCTAAACTTTCAGTGTCCCGGGGATGTTTATCCTGAAATTTCTCCTCATAACTCTCAGTTCTGAACAAAACCTCTATTGAAGAAGGTGTGGAGTATTCTCGAGATATTTTAATGGTTTTGTGTTAATTAATTAGGCTGAAGACGGTGTAAGATACTCTAGCTTCATGCGTGTTATTATTATTACTAGCTGAGATGCAAGTTTAGGTGGACAAATATAATGATCCTGCCCTTGGGCTCTAATAGGGAAAGGAGTCCAGTACGGAAAAGGTAGAATTGAAGAATAGATAAGAGGGAATGGTGAGGGTGTGAAAATAAAAAAAAAAAATATCATATTGATGAACCACCCTTTGTTCCTTCATTAAGCCCGTGTTTTAAGTAATAGGAAGAGTAAATTGATTGAAAAGTGTTCCTGAGAATACCTACCCTAAAGCAAAATCTATTAAAGGAAACTAGAGTAGTCCCTCTATAAAAAGTTGAATAGGTAATTATGTTCATAAAGACATTGCAAAAAAAGTCCCAATACGGTACAAAATGAACTTTAATTCAGTTAAAAGACAAATAAACAAATTCGTAATCCTATTAGTATAGAAATAAAGACATAAAACCCAGTGAAAACTTAATTATCTTGCGAAGGCAACATGGTTACTGGAATATTGAAGAATTAACTGATAATTCAATTATGGGGAGATGCCAGTAATAGTATGTTTTGTCTAAGACAAGAGGCGCATTAAGCTGAATAATGACTTGCTTAAAGCCACACAAACACATATGAGCACACACACACGCACAAACACTCTCCTCATTAAAGATGATCTTGACATGTGGG
>NC_090738.1:112274220-112286720 GCF_036898095.1 Palaemon carinicauda
AGGTGTATATTATTTTATACCCAAAATCCTCCTTTTACTCCTAAAGGCAATCTGTATTTGGAGGATTTATGTAACACAGTGTAGCGGGGAGTCTTGAAGGATACTGTATATCTCTTGAAAACTAGAATTTTAACTTTCTTAATTATTTGTCCAAGTTTCATTATTCACTACTATGCCTTCCCTTCTTCTTTTTATTCAGTTTCTTTTGCATTTTTTTCTCCCGGCAAACGCGTTAATGAAATACAACGGATTTACGCAGCAGTCATATATCTGGCGTAGTTTGGTTGTGTTCTGTCATAAACAAATAGGGTATACCCTTTAAATGTTTACCTGAGTCAACGAGTGTTTCTGTGATAACGTTACTCCTGATCATGTCCCATTTTGAGGATTGTGTTTGTTTTTCTATTATTATTATTATTATTTTTATTATTATTATTATTATTATTATTATTATTATTATTATTATTATTATTATTATTATTATTATTACTTGCTAAGCTACAACCCTAGTTGGAAAAGCATGATGCTATGTTTTAATAGTTGAAGTCGTAATGATGGTTTAAAGGTTTAAACATCAATCATGAATGGCAGAGGCAAGGAACAGTGACATTGGTCAATCGAGCAGAACAATGCCCTAGAGACTGACCATATATGCATGCATATGATCACCGTCCAAGCTTCCTCTCCACCTAAGCTAGGACCAAAGGTGGCCAGGCAATGGCTGCTGAGGACTCAGCAGATAGACATTTTAGCTCTCCTAACCCCCCCCCCTCTCCTCAGCTCACAAGGAGGGTGAGGTTGCACGGACCAAAGGAACTAACAAGTTTGAACCCCAGTCTGGCGTTCACCAGTCAGGGACGTTACGACATCGGCCACTATATGTTGGTTTCATTCCCTGTATTGTTTTATTATTACATCAATGTTAGTTTTTTATGATTAGCATCATAAGTATTAGTCATGATTATGATGGTAGTTATACCAATGATATTCCTGGATTATAACTGTTAATATTATTACACGAATTATAATTGTTATAGCTTTTCCATTTCAGCCTGATTCCACAATGCGAATAACTTAATCAACATTGACAGTTATTGGGCGCTATGTAATTAGTTTTAGTAATATGATTTCTGCCACTCCATTATTTATCCTCTATCGTAAACTGTTACGTCTATGTGCAATAGTCCGTATTATTATTATTATTATTATTATTATTATTATTATTATTATTATTATTATTATTATTATTATTATTATTATTATTAGCCATTAACGGCAAATGTCCTTAAGGACAAAGCTAAATGCGATGAATTTGAATGACTACATTTTGAAATATGGAATAACCCTATGTGAATACAGGAATGAACAGACTGAGGACGAAATCAGAAAAAATCAATCATAATCAGTGATAACAAATGGAATAAGTAAACAGGTGAAGAAAAGATGTCTTTATTGCATTTCGAGCTTAGGACCTTCAACCTAAAAATGTGGAGGCCCATGACACATAAGCCACTGGACAGATCAGTGTTATTATTATTATTATTATTATTATTATTATTATTATTATTATTATTATTATTATTACTTGCTAAGCTACAACCCTAATTGGAGAAGCTGGATGCTATAAGCCCAAGGGCTCCAACACGGAAAATAGATCAGTGAGGAAAGGAAATCAAGAAAAATAAAATATTTTGAGAGGAGCAACAAGATTAAAATAAATATCTGGTATATAAACTATAAAAACTTCAACAAAACAAGAGGAAAAGAAATAAGATAGAACAGCGTGCCCGAGTGTACCGTCAAGCAAGAGAACTCTAACCCAAGACAGTGAAAGACCATGGTACAGAGGATATGGCATAAATTATGTGGCGCATCATTTATCTGTACATTATTGCCTGATTTTCTCACAGCATTACTATTTTTATGATGGAGAAGGGATAAACTGAGCCAATGTCCTATTGCCGTTGTAAAGACAATTTGACATCAATCGATCTTTCAGACAGTTTCCCGAGTGTTATATTTCGTTTCTTATGAAGACCAATATTCAATGATTACATTTTCTTAAATTATCCTTTTTTTCAAGCCAAATCGAGCCTGGTATTTCTGATATTCCCTTTTCTTTCCAAAGTTATATAGTCTTCGTTTCTTACGTTGTTTGATTTATATCTGAAAATAAATATCTTGTGGAACCAACTGCCTTAACCGGTTTTACTTGAATAACAAGTATTCACAGCTAAATGGTACGCATTTCTTAAGATATGGATTGATTGATGTCTTAAAGATGGAAAAAAATAATTAACGCAACGAAAGTATATTTTAAAATCAGCTTTCTTGGCGGTGTGTTGACGTAACACGTAAGTTAACGCGAGGTATAGGTACGTACTAAAGTAGGAAACAGTAAAATATGTTATGTCATATATAATGTATAATGGATAACTATCTTGGAACAATTCTCAATGTAAGTCCCGAGGGTACACTGGGGCACACTATTCTATCTAATTTTTCTTCCTTTTGTTTTGTTAAAGTTTTTATAGTATATATATGAAATATTTATTTTAATGTTGTTACTTGTCTTAAATATTTGATTTTTCCTTGTTTCCTTTCCTCACTGGGCTATTTTCCCTGTTTGGGGCCCCTGGGCTTATATCATCTTGTTTTTCCAATTAGGGTTGTAGCTTAGCAAATCATAATAATAATAATAATAATAATAATAATACGTAAATTAATTCGAAAAAATGAAAAAAAATTATCATCTCAAAGGCATTATCCTCTAGATAGGTAATCTTGTTCAGTTTGACTTGTATCCCCTAATCTTATCATTTGAGGTCTACAGTAGTGCACTATGTCTTAACTTACAACGATTTGGGGATGCAAACACAAATCCAATAGAAATGATAAATCTCAGATATTGTATCAAAAGTTCATAATAAATTACTGTAAGTAAACAATGTATAATTCAATGTTGTAAGCAAGACGACATTTGCAATATGTAAGGGGACTATTTGCTGACGTTTGCAGTTGGAAATCATAGGCATTTCAGTTAGGTGAAGCCTACCCAAGGATAAAATTTAACAAAGTTCGACTAATAAACAACTATAGTCTATTTCTTTTAGCGAGTCATATTTTCACCGACTCGCAACGGTGCCCTTTTAGCTCGGAAAAGTTTCCTGGTAGCTGATTGGTTAGAATTATCTTGTCCAACCAATCAGCGGTCAGGAAACTTTTCCGAGGTAAAAGGGCACGCTGCGAGTCGGTGCAAATATGACTTGCTAAAAGAAATGGACTATAATTCGAACCTATTAAGTTTGTAAGTTAACGACTCCCTGTCCTATAAATATCTATCTTGACCGGTTTGTAATGGCATCCCTAAATAGCGCAAGTTATTATTCAGCACTGTAAATTGCAGATGAAAAACGTAAATTGGTAAAATGTACCGCAGTAAAATCTCAAATACTTGTAAAAGAACGATAGAAAGGAAAAAGGAACGAGCTGACTCCGGGAAATCGCCCCTTGAAATGGTCAGAAAGAATGGAGAAATCCAGATGAAGTGGATATTGAAAATAAAAATCTTTCTGCGCAAGGCAAATTTCTAGTTAATTTGGTCAGATATTTTTCAGGGGGAAATCAATATCTAATTTATAATGTTGTAATGTTTTTAACCATATATTATTTTCTATTAAAAGGATGAATACTACACAGTATTCTAGAAATATTATCCCAGCTGTGACCAAGCTGTGGAACGACCATCCTAATTGGGTAGTTGAATCAATGGAGCCTCAAAAGCTCAAACTTGCAGTGAATGATTTTATGTTGAACAGGCTTACATAAGTCTTTCAATATAGTTTATTTGTGAAAGATCTATTTTAATGTTGTTACTGTTCTTAAAATAGTTTATGTTAATTTTTCATTACTTCTCTTGTAGTTTCCTTTCCCTGTTGGAGCTCATGGGCTTATAGCATCCTGCTTTTCCAAGTAGTGTTGTAGCTTAAATAATAATAATAATAATAATAATAATAATAATAATAATAATAATAATAATAATAATAATGACTGCTTTAGACGGTATTAAGAATACAGGTTTTGCCCAAGAAATTGATGATACAAAATTTATTATACCAAAATATTTAATAGTGTTGCATTGTTTCCAGTAGCACAAATCCTTCTACTTATGACGATATTTATGAACAAAATAATAACATACTGTTTATGGTAATAACTGTGGCTCGGCAGGAGGAGGATGCAGTTGTATTAATACCAAAGGATCATCACTTTATTGTTGATATAGAAGCTCGTGACCCGAAAGCTCTTAACGTAACGCATTATCCAGTAATGAATTTTATGGATGATATGAGAGGCAACAGACAGCAAAACATTTCATATCTAATTCGGGCACGTAGAGAGAGAGAGAGAGAGAGAGAGAGAGAGAGAGAGAGAGAGAGAGAGAGAGAAATTCTCTTTCTCGCACTGACCAAATTTCATTAAAGGGTCCTGGAAACGTAGTGGAAAGTATATATTATGAATTATGAGAAAATGTGATTTAAGAATTAGCTATAAAGATTCATTATTTAGGACTGTCAGAGTTTCTAGATTCGTTTAGATCATTAAGATGTCTGTGGAAAGTTTGACAATCTCATATGGATAACGAACGAAGTCAACGTTCCTCATAATTGTGGCTTGCGTTGCGGCATAGCGTGGTAAGAAATAAATACAATGGCCCAAGGTGGTATATAATCGCGTTCTAGTTCTGACAAGGACGACAGAGCTTTAAGAATCTGAAGGAAAAGCTAAGCAGAAGATTACAGAAGATTATTTTGTGAGGCAATTCTGATGGAGTCGAAGTGAAATGGAACTTAGATTGAAGGTGAGAGATGGCCACACTGTTTGTTAATTGAATTTGCTTCTTAATAATAGAATTACTAGTGTACGCAACCCGTCAAAAATGATGGCTGAATATTTAGATAGATATGCACACACGCAATCCCCTCTCATACCCTCTCACCAGGGTATGACTACCTCCTCCTCCCCTACACCATGGACGGGGAGACCTGGGCATGGTGACCGGATATATATATATATATATATATATATATATATATATATATAATATATATATATATATATATATATATATATATATATATATATATATATATATATAGTCGGACACTTGCTCTTTATTATATAGGGGAGATTATAAACATTATCTTAAAAGTCTAGGTTAAAAAAAAAAAATTCAAGATCATATGTTTAGATAAGTGTCTATATTTTTTAAGCAACGTTACGATTTAAAGATTGTAATGGAAAATAATGAGTCCATTGGTCAAACATCCAGGCGTTTTTAATTCCGATATATAAGTGCAGATTTGAATCTTATTCCATTACTAGTATACGCGACCCGTCCAAAAATGACAGCTAAATATTTAGATAGATATGCAAACACATAATTAACCCCCTCCCACCGTCTTCTTTCTTAACTAGTTGTTTCCGAGTATACATCTCGGGGTATCACTTCTCACCTGGGTATAACTACTCTCCCTCACCTTACCCGAGGAACGAGGAGAGACCGAGTAGTTATACGCCCAGTGGGACCATATATATATATATATATATACATATATATATGCATATATATATATATATATATGTTTATATGTATATATGTATATATATAATATATATATATATATATATATATATATTTATATATTTATATATAATATATATATATATATATCCAAATACTTTATCATACAGGAGAGGTAGCTCTCTACGCGGTACCGCATCGCCCTAGATTTGAGGGAACTTCTATATAATTATCCCACGTAAGTAATCATAGATGGAGTGCATAACCCATACAAAATAGGGTGGCAATGTTCATATGGTTCCTTGTGGGTAGCCACAACTATTTCTGATCGTTGTGTAGGCTCAAAAGCTTATGCCAATTGTAAAATTCGGTGATATAGTCAACATGGCAACCATTTTGATTGTTCGCGTCGATTTAATTTATTCTTTCTATTCTGTTTTTTTTCCCATTTAGATAAAGTTATATGCCTTTAATTCTCTAGTTTGTTCTCGTTTCCTCTATTTCTAATATTTCTTGCTAATATTTTCTCCCCATAATCTTCCATCTTTTAAAAGACGAGTTTCTCCCTTCACGCGTTTAGGCTCATATTTCCTTTCAGTAGGGGCGAGATTGGAAGCTTTGAATAGCTTGTTCCATCGTCAGAACATGAAAAATATTCCACTTTCAATCCTCTGAATTTCATGTCTGAAGAACGAAGGTTATAAAGTGCACTGACCTAATTAATGAGTAAACATGATTTTCTTCTTTCATTCGTCACGGAACAGTGCCGCGCATATGAAACACATGGAATAAAAAAAAAAAAAGTAATTAGATTTTGAATCAGTCAGAATTAATTGAAAAAAAATGCCTATTGTTTTCGAATTCCTTTTGCATCGACCTGAACAACTTATCACAAAATATGGAGATGGGTTTATCATACAAATCCGTCTACTTTAAAGAAAACGAGTAGATCGAACTAACAAGTCAGTTTCAATTGATCAAGACAATTCGAAAATGTTTTTGACTGATTAAGTGAAATTTTTAAAATAGATGTTCATGTGCAGCTATTTAGACTACCCTCTTGCTTGAGGGTACACTTGGGAACACTATTCTATCTTATTTCACTTATTCTTGGTTCGTTAAAGTTTTTATAGTTTATATGTATTCTAATCTTGTTGCTCTTTTTAAAATATTTTATTTTTCTTTGTTTCCTTTCCTCGCCGAGCTATTTTCCCTGTTGAAGCCCCTGGGCTTATAGTATCCTGCTTTTCCAACTACGGTTGTAGCTTAGCGAGTAATAATAATAATAATAATAATAATAATAATAAATAATAATAATAATAATAATAAATGTGATTTACTTAGGGCTTCTTAAAACATTGAACCAAGTTCAAGGTGGACAAATGAACCGGTCAATAAAATTTACGGTGAAAGCTATTTTCTTGCCATAAGATATTCTTTGTTTATTGTAGGCACCTTCCTGAGTGTTTTTCTCTTGTTTTCTTCCATTTCCGTAACGTCGACAAAGGCTAATGTCCTTTGTTCTGGACTGTTGTTTTGTGCGTTTTGTCAATGGCCTCTTGCCTCCTAACCCCCCCCCCCCCTATTCT
Source organism: Palaemon carinicauda (assembly GCF_036898095.1). NCBI lineage: Eukaryota > Metazoa > Arthropoda > Malacostraca > Decapoda > Palaemonidae > Palaemon > Palaemon carinicauda. Next base: position 112,281,394 of record NC_090738.1, read on the forward strand.
TCCTCCATTTGTTAATTAGAGGCTTGTTATGACGTCAGTAATTATTTCTTGGCATTTGTTTTTATTTCTAAGAATAATATTAAAGGCTAATTGGCTGTTAGCGCCACCATATCATCATTATCAAAGGCAGCATCAGTAAGGGCTGCCATTATTGTTATTATTATTATAATTAATTAGAAGAAGTGGCAGAAATAATAATGTAATCACCATTTCAACACCAGCCATAATTCATGCAAGATTATTAAAAATAGCAGGAATACAACATGAGAGTATCATTATCACTTAAGCCTTCAATATAGTTTTTATATAGCATACCTTTATTATCATTTCTATGATTTCGTTTATCATGACTACACAATTTGTTACCATTGTAAGGTTTAAAGGCCGCTCATGAATTCCAGAGGCAAGGGACCATGGCATTGCCCTATCAAGCTGGACATGAGATGGACCATATATATAGAGACTGCTGATGACTCAGCAGATAGACCTATAGTCTCCCCCCCCCCAATCCCATCCTTAGGTTGCAACGACCAAAGGAACTATGGAGTTTCAGCGGCACTCGAACCCCATTCTGGCGATCACCAGTCAGGGACATTACCAACAGGTCACCACATTATTTTTTATTAACATCAGCAGGTAGATAAAGACAACAAAGCTTGTAGACTTACAAAAGACCCTTTGAGTTCATCGGTTATAATGAGAGCAATGAAAATGCCGAATGAGTAAATGAATAATGTTATCATCGTTGTGAGAAAGGCATTAACTATTGGAAACCCGAAGTTCAAAAGTACTTAATTGGACACACTTTGCTCCTTCAAAAAGAAAAAAAAAATCATGCTACTATTCATATGATTTCTTCTCCGTTTGCGTTTTACTGTTTCACCTACACTTTATTCCATAAACAGACACACATATTCAGTAGAATGGTTTATTTTTTTCTTTATTCCATCAAACATTGTATTTAAATATTTGAACATTTTAGTCTTGTCTGCGGTCTTCACACCAAAACCTTTCCTGCTCATTATTATTATTATTATTATTATTATTATTATTATTATTATTATTATTATTATTATTATTATTTGTATTATTATTATAAATAACTGTAGAATATTATTATGGTAATTGGACAGGGCTGATCTCTCTCTCTCTCTCTCTCTCTCTCTCTCTCTCTCTCTCTCTCTCAGCTGCTTGTATTTTTAAATTGATTATTGTGTGGTAATTGTGATATGTTATATTTCATTGGTCCTAAAATTTCCAAAGGTGTCTTTTAGTTTTTGTAAATCAAATTTTGAATGCTCTTTAATTTTTTACATATGATAAAGATATTTTTATATATTTTTTAGATCAGCATGTATAAGAAGAATTAAGAGATGATGATTATAATAATAAAAAGAATAAAAAAGGCTAGTAATATAAGTGATGGTAATTTTAAAGGACTCATAATAGCATAAGTCTAAAATAGTAGAACCAATCCACTATAATATTTCTGTAAAAACGTATCAAATTAGTGAACATTTGTTTTAATTTAAAGTATAATTATTATTAAAATGATTGGAGTTATCATTTTTAGAAAAAATACTATTAAAGGTATTATTAAAATATTGTTATTATTAAAATTAGTTTTATTATTATTATCTTTAAAATTAGTTTTATTATTATTATCATTAAAATTATTATTATTGAAATTATGATTATAAGAGAACATTACCTTGGATTCCTTTGTAGCATAGCAGGATATCAATTTCCGTTGTGTTCACTAGAATAAACCCAATTTTCTTACATTAAAACAAGGGTAAGGTGATTCTTTTATTGCAATAAACATAATTTTTATATTGAAATCATTCCAGTGTTATTAAGCCTTTGAATTAGTTATTTCAAGCTATTTTTAGGTAGTAGGTTGGTAGGGTACCAACCAACCGTTGAGATACTACCGCTAGAGAGTTATTGAGTCCTTTGACTGGCCAGGCAGTACTACATTGGATCCATATATCTGGTTACGGCTCATTTTTTTCTTTGCCTAAACATACACCGAATAGTCTGGCCTATTCTTTCCACGTACTCTTCTACCCTCATACACTTGCCAAGATTACCAAACAATTCTTCTTCACTCAAGAGGTTAGCTACTGCACTATAATTGTTCAGTGGCTACTTTCCAATAGTAAGGGTAAAAATAGACTCTTTAGCTATGGTAAGTAGCTCTTCCAGGAGAAGGACACTCCAAAATAAAACTAATGTTCTCTAGTCCTCGATAGTGACATAGCCTCTATACCATGGTCTTCTGCTGTGTTGGGTAGAGTTCTCTTGCTTGAGGGCACACTCCGGCATACTTTCCTATCTTATTTCTCGTCCTCTTGCTTTTTATTCAAGTTTTTATAGTCTATATATGAAAGATCTGTTTTAATGTTGTTACTGTTCATAAAATATTTTATATTCATTACATCTCTTGTAGTTTATTTACTTATTTCCTTTCCTCACCGAGCTATTTCCCTGATGGAGCCCTTGGCCTTATAGCTTCCTGCTTTTCTAACTAGTACTGTACCTTAGCAAGTAATGATAACATAATAACAATTTCGCAGAATGAAAAAATATTTTTTTTTTATTCTTTCCATGCGAGATGATTATTATCGTATTGGATTTGATATTAAGTCACTTGGTTGATGCTTCACCCTAATGCTGATATTCCTTAATAATAATCTCTCTCTCTCTCTCTCTCTCTCTCTCTCTCTCTCTCTCTCAGACAATTTGTATAAGTGTATTTTTTCAATTACGCTGGTACCCTTGTGATGTATATATATATATATATATATATGTGTGTGTGTGTGTGTATATATTTATATATATACAGTATATATATATATATATATATATGTATAATACTTGGGGTACACTTGCTGATAAATTTGATGACAAATATTGATGGGGTTGAAACGGTTAATTTCTATCGTTGGGACTTTGTGCACTTATTAAATAGAAGCATGTGGTGAAAGAGGTTCATTTAAATGAATAAATGATTATATGTATTTATGCAAACACTTATGTGTGTATATATGCGTGTGTGTGTATGCAATAATTTTGAGTTAAAGTGAAATACATATTGCAAGACTTTTCTTCAATCGAAAGATGTGTAACGTCAGGGATAAAATTAAAGCGAGAGTAAAGTGTGTCTGCATGTTAAAGAGGTTTGCCAATTTGAGGGAGTTCAAAAGTAAGAGAGTGATAGAGAAATGATAAAACAAGAAAGGTAAATAAAAGGAGAGTATAAAATAGAGGGAAAGAGCAAGAGCAAACTAGTCATATCAGAAGAGAGAGAGAGAGAGAGAGAGAGAGGAGAGAGAGAGAGAGAGAGAGAGAGCCCTACCTCCTTGTGATAGTTGCTGACTGGTGACAATTGGCTGTGTCTCCCCGCTCCAGTGTTATTGTCTCCTGCGGCAGTGGATTTTTTTTCTTTTTATTATTTTTTGGTATGCTATATCGCTCTTTTCTACGCTTTTATTAAAAACTTTCTTTACTCCTTTGTTCTTGCAATGATTGCAACGTGGATGGTATATATTCTTGTTACTTTGAATATAATTTCACATACTATATATTGTATTATTTTTAATGCATTTTCTACCAAGTTTATCGCTATCAAAGCCATTATTATATTGTCTTAGTTTTCTTTTTGGCATAATCCACACTCCTTTGAATCTCTAACATTGCCAATCGTGATAGATTATTTTTTATTTAGCTTATTCAATTTATTCAATTGATCATTAATTATTTAAATATTTGAAAGTAAAGAGCTTACTAACTGGAACAACTATTTATTATGGATGTAAGCTTTAGAAATGCAGATGGCATCATGGTTTGGAAGGTTTCTGCCTTATTGAAAATTTCATAATGGAATTGTATTCAAATAGTGTAATTGCCTTTATTAATTAGATTTTAAGATATTTGTAGCGTTCCGAATAATGACCGTTAAATTATGTTCATTGTCAGGTTTCATCTCATGTGTTTTTCATTAATTTATTTCTATTTTACGTATTTATTCAATTTAGCATAGGTTTTACGGAACTTTAGTAGCAAATCTTACTAATTAAATTTGAGTCTGACTTTGTTACAGTTTAGTTTGTTATTATTATTAAGATGATGCAAATAAAGAGCGGTTATGTTGTTGAGTATAATTTTAGCCGCTTTCTCTGTGTTTTGTATAATTGAAGTTAAAAACATAAGTGGATTACTCTTAAAGGAATTCTGCGTACATGATCACCATCAATCACGTAATGTTTTGTTTATGTTGCATAAGATTTTTCATAAATCTGACTATCCTTTGCATTCAGATCTTCCCAGACTGTACCATACTGTAGGTAGTACTAAATTATACATTCAAGTATAAGTCTTGGCTTCTTAATTCATAGTGGTGAATACTACATAGTTTTCTATTGATTTAATTTGATCTGTGGCAAGATTGAATGATCTTTTTTACTCTGGCGTTTGAAGCGGTGGAACATTCGAAGTACAGACTTGTTGCAAATTCTGTTCTGCTGAACACGTTTAACATACGCCTCTTCAGGGCTGTTGAACTACCTGAAGAGGGAGGCAGTTGGTCCCCAGAAGTATGTCACATGGCAGTTTTCTGAATTCTACACATATATCCATATACCTATCTGTCTATCGATCTATCTCTATCCATTTATCTATCTATCTCTATCTATTTATCTATATATCTATATATCTATATGTATACATACATATATATATATATATATATATATGTGTGTGTGTGTGTGTGTGTGTGTATGTGTGTGTTTATAATGAATAGACATCTTAGTGGCATCGCAGAGTCCGAAAACTGCATCTCTTCGGACAGTTTTTGCTCGGTAGTAGGATAAGAAGAAAATTGATTTCGCGTTTTTCCATTAATTATTAGGACAAAACACGTTTCAACACCAAATAATACATGGAGAAACGTAAATGTTATCCTAAAAACTATCTGGAACAGAATGTGGCCAGGCAGATTGTATTTTCACGTTGTTACTAAGCTTGATATATTTTAGAAATTTTTCTATTTATTAATTCTTATATATAGTTCATTTCTTATTTTTCTGTTTCCTTTCCGCACCGGGCTCCTTTACCCGTTGGGACCTTTGGATTTGTAGTGTTCAACTTTTCCAAATAGTGCTGTGGCCTTGCAAGTTGTACAGTAATGATAAAAATATGTATATTTCATTCTCATTCTGTAATTCAGACATTTTTATAGCGATCGGAAGTTACATTCTCTCTCTCTCTCTCTCTCTCTCTCTCTCTCTCTCTCTCTCTCACAGAAGAAGAAGAAGAACAAGAAG
>NC_090738.1:112289220-112291720 GCF_036898095.1 Palaemon carinicauda
AAAAAAAAAAAAAAAAAAAAAAAAAAAAAATTCACAATAACGTGCATTCATTCACGAAAATTTTTATTGTTATTCTTGTTTTATTATTATTATTATCATAAATCAATGTGGGTCTACTACTCTACTTTCCAAATATTATTATTATTATTATTATTATTATTGTTGTTGCTGTTATTATTATTATTATTAATCTATGCCTTTTAAAGATAGCAATGTGTCTTTTCGCACTTTTATATATATTGTAAAGTGTACCACTCGTGTGTCACATGATCGTACATAGTAACGACATTTCTCTTTTTTTGTATATATTATCATTTGTATCTTCGCTCTCCCTTCGCACCGACAGCAACTTGTTTTAACCTGTCTGCCTACTTCATTGTTAACAGTTAACAGACCCGGTTGCCGGTTGGACAAGAAATAGCATGTTTGTATTTTGTGACCTTCTTGCCGGGACCTAATGTGTATATATACCCTATGTGTCTATAATAAAGTACTCCATTGTATTCATCTCGCCTTTGGTTCACAACCTCTCTTGGCTCGTCACATACTCTATTATAGACACATCGGATATATATACACACTAGGTCCCGGCAAGAAGGTCATAAAATACATACATGCTATTTCTTGTCCAATCGGCAACCGGTTCTATTAACAGTTAACAATGAAATAGGCAGACATGTTAATATAAGTTGCTGTCAGTGCGAGGGGAGAGCGAAGATACAAAGGATAATATGTACAAAAAAGAAAAATGCCGTTACTATGTACGATCTTGTGACACACGAGTGGTACACTTTACAATATAAATAAAAGTGCGGAAAGACACATTGCTTTCTTTAACAGGTATAGATTAATAATAATAATAATAATAATAATAATAATAATAATAATAATAATAATAATAATAATAATAATATTTGGGAAGTAGAGTAGTAGACCCACATTGATTTATAATAATAATAATAATAATAATAATAATAATAATAATAATAATAATAATAATAATAATAATACAAAAGTTATCTTAATGATTTAAACAATGACATTTTATCATTTCTAAACTTTCAGTGTCCCGGGGATGTTTATCCTGAAATTTCTCCTCATAACTCTCAGTTCTGAACAAAACCTCTATTGAAGAAGGTGTGGAGTATTCTCGAGATATTTTAATGGTTTTGTGTTAATTAATTAGGCTGAAGACGGTGTAAGATACTCTAGCTTCATGCGTGTTATTATTATTACTAGCTGAGATGCAAGTTTAGGTGGACAAATATAATGATCCTGCCCTTGGGCTCTAATAGGGAAAGGAGTCCAGTACGGAAAAGGTAGAATTGAAGAATAGATAAGAGGGAATGGTGAGGGTGTGAAAATAAAAAAAAAAAAATATCATATTGATGAACCACCCTTTGTTCCTTCATTAAGCCCGTGTTTTAAGTAATAGGAAGAGTAAATTGATTGAAAAGTGTTCCTGAGAATACCTACCCTAAAGCAAAATCTATTAAAGGAAACTAGAGTAGTCCCTCTATAAAAAGTTGAATAGGTAATTATGTTCATAAAGACATTGCAAAAAAGTCCCAATACGGTACAAAATGAACTTTAATTCAGTTAAAAGACAAATAAACAAATTCGTAATCCTATTAGTATAGAAATAAAGACATAAAACCCAGTGAAAACTTAATTATCTTGCGAAGGCAACATGGTTACTGGAATATTGAAGAATTAACTGATAATTCAATTATGGGGAGATGCCAGTAATAGTATGTTTTGTCTAAGACAAGAGGCGCATTAAGCTGAATAATGACTTGCTTAAAGCCACACAAACACATATGAGCACACACACACGCACAAACACTCTCCTCATTAAAGATGATCTTGACATGTGGGAATGACGATCAGCAAGACAAGTAACGTTACAAGAAAATCCCTTTGACGCATCTCTCTCTCTCTCTCTCTCTCTCTCTCTCTCTCAGCTTTCACATCTTGTGATGGTCTTTTCCATCTCTAAACAAGTGAGGTTAATTATAGCTACTCTTCTTGATCGTTGACTGTACTCTCTCTCTCTCTCTCTCTCTCTCTCTCTCTCTCTCTCTCTCTCATTTCCATCTATAAACATGTGAGGTTACTTATAGCTACTATTCTTGATCGTTGACTGTGCTTATACTCTCTCTCTCTCTCTCTCTCTCTCTCTCTCTCTCTCTCTCATTTCCAGCTATAAACAAGTGAGGTTAATTAAAGCTACCATTCTTGATTGTTGACTGTTCTTTTACTCTCTCTCTCTCTCTCTCTCTCTCTCTCTCTCTCTCTCAGATTTCACATATTGTGATGGTCATTTCCATCTATAAACAAGTGAGGTTAATTATTAGCTACTCTTCGTTGTCTTTGACTGTGCTTTTTTACTTTGTTAAACTCTCTCTCTCTCTCTCTCTCTCTCTCTCTCTCTCCTCTCAGTCGAGTCGGGAAAGGCTGACCAAATTATAGTCCAGCCTGTCAAGAATGAGAAAAAGGC
>NC_090738.1:112296720-112309220 GCF_036898095.1 Palaemon carinicauda
TTCAATGCACTGCTTGTACAATATACACGCCGTTATGTGTGTATATATTATCATCAGTTTTCTGGAGATTATTTTTAACCTGATGTGACCACCATCTGTAAGATTTATGCCTAACCAGAAGATGGAGACCAGGATAAATAGGGTGAAATTAGGAAACTTTTTTCACGAGAAGAGATAAGCTTTGCAGTCTGTGTTTGGTAATGGCATTTCGGTTGCATGAGGTATTATGTAAACAACTTCGACCATATATCATTCACCATTAATGAAGGAGCGGGTTACTGTTTTAATTCATACTTTATATATATATATATATATATATATATATAATGTTTGAGTTATGGGTATCGTTCATAAATTCTGATTTAGAATATTTAGATGTAATCATTATGGGCTACTTTCTTCCTTGCATTCCATCTTTTTTATGGAATATTGTGAAATCTTTAATCTTTTTCCATGAGTATATTTGTGTTACCAACCACTCATCCATACTTCAGTTTATATGATAATATATATTTTTCGTATGTAGTTGCAATTTTTATGGTATTTATGTAGAATTTTATATATATATATATATATGTGTGTGTGTGTGTGTGTGTGTATGTGTGTTTGTGTACAGCATATATCTATATCTATATATCTATCTATCTATCTATATATATATATATATATATATGTGTGTGTGTGTGTGTGTGTGCGCTCGCGCGCGCGTGTCTATGTACACATGTGTAAAGTTAACATTATAAAAAATTGAAAGAGAGGACATACGTAAAAAGAATATTGAGATACTACCCCTCCCTATGCATTCCTTATAAATGTACAGCGGTATTTCCCTTATATATCATATAAATCATAACAATTTTAAATATCACCAACAACTGATGCGACCTTCCTAGTTAGTTTCGATGAAGAGATAATCTCAAATGTAGGTTTCCCAAACACTTTCTTTTCAAATACAAACGAGGTTACATCGTTCCGCTCAGCTGGGCCTGATCAAGGTCGCTTGCTACAATGGGCAGGTACTCTTGCGAAGTGACTGAGCCCAGACTATAGGTTGGGTGACAATTAGAAGCTGAGAGAGTGAGATATAGGCTTGGTATTTAAGAAATTATAATTTTTTAAAGATTTCAATGTTAATGAAAAGGCAAAACGTGATTGAAAAAATAATGAAAAGTGGTATTATTTGTATTATTGTTTCAAAACGTAAATATAATTTTTTAAAGATTTCAATGTCAATGAAAAGGCAAAACGTGTTTAAAAAACTATTGAAAATTTGTATTATTTGTATTATTGTTTCAAAGCGTAAATATCATTTTTTAAAGATTTCAATGTCAGTGAAAAGGCAAAATGTGTTTAAAAAGCTAATGAAAAGTGGTATTTTTCGTATTATTGTTTTGAAACTTAAATATCATTTTTTTAAAGATTTCAATGTCAATGAAAAGTCAAAACGTGATTAAAAACTAATGAAAAGTGGTATTATTTGTATTATTTGTTTCAAAACGTAAATATAATTTTTATATGTTTTACATTTCTTCATCGTATTTCTTATCTTGCAATCCATGCCATTGTTGCATTATGAAATCATGATATTGTATTTCACAATTGTTTGCTCTTGCAGGATTTGCATCTATCTGGGTTGATTTTGACTTTAATGGAATAACGGAATTTCACCTTCTATATTGACGATATTTTGCTAATTACTATTATTATTATTAGTGTACGCGACCCATAAAAAATGACTACTAAATATATAGATAGATATGCACACACGCTCACGCACATACAAAATTTATCATTTCCTACCTCCACCCCTTTCCTAACTACAACCTGCTGGTTCGGCAATTTGTGGGAGAATGTAGTGTGAGAGTGTACCTCTCGGGGTACCTCCTCTCACCAGAGTATGACTACTCATCTCTCCCCTGCCGCTCAGCTTGACAGGAAAGAAATATATTTATAAATGTAGCCAGACACTTGCTCTTTATTATTATTATTATTATTATTATTATTATTATTATTATTATTATTATTATTAGTATTATTATTTCGTCGCAATAACAGGATCACAACTAGGACAAAATTCAGTTACATCAACACTATCGACGCATATTTTGCTCATAAGACTCTCTCTCTCTCTCTCTCTCTCTCTCTCTCTCTCTCCATTGCGCTGAATAAGCTGCGCCAGGCAACACAACTTATTGATAATTGGGGCAATTTGGTATTTACTTTTAACGAAGGCCAAACTCGGGGTGATAACATGTAGTTCCCAAGAACACTTGAATTAAGGGTTGGGCTATTTACTAATCGTTTTCTTTTGAGAGAGAGAGAGAGAGAGGAGAGAGAGAGAGAGGAGAGAGAGAGAGAGGCCTTTTTTTAAGTTGGAGTTTATCTTGTCGGTCCATTTTGCTAACTATCAAATGCAGCTGGAGTTAGCATCTTTTTCGTTGCAATTTGGTGCTTTCTGCTTTCGGGTCAAAAGGAAAGAACGTCATTTGCACGCGATTTGGACTGTTGATGTGAGAGAGAGAGAGAGAGAGAGAGAGAGAGAGAGAGAGTGCAAATATAAGAAATTTTGAAGAAATAAGAGAGTAATATATATCATTAGAAAATATTTTATATATTGTTATTGTTATATATCAAATGTTCATGTCTATGAAGGTTTATTAATAGCATTAGTAATAAAACTTTGGTAAAAATAAATTATAGCTTCATATCACACATAATTACTGTATCCATATATCACTACTTTCTAATCATTAATGATAGTTTACCCTAAGTGATGTTCTCTCTATCTCTCGCTGAGATTTCAAGTACTTCAAATGATATATAATATCCCCGTAGAGTTTATTCAATCTGTATTTTAGGAGTTGTTTTGTATAGTGCAAACTGTATAACAGACCACCAGATTTTCCCTGCTTTTAGACAGTAGCAATCAACGCATCCACATAATATGCGTGTTCTATTAAATTTACGACATTTTAAATGGGTTATTGTTAATTTGTTTACGATTATTTATGTATGAGGTCGCCTCCTGTTCTTTATTTTTTTTTTTTTTTTTTTTTTTGCTGCTTTATAGTTTTTTCTCTCATTTCATATCATTAGTCTGGCTGTAAGTACCAGGTCTTGATACTCTGGTCATATGGGCTGGGGAATATTTGGCTTGAAATTTGTAGACTGCCAATTACTTGAAAAAAAAAAAGGCCATATTAACTACAATATTTTATGTTATTGATATATTGACGATATTTTAAATAATTAATAGCTTTTCAATTAACTATTGCGGTTTTTCCTGTAGTAATTTTCTTTATATTTCTAACTTCTTGAATATATTTTCTAAAATATCCCCTTTCCGGTCTCATATTATGTCACTTGCTAGCATCTTTAATTTTCCATTATGGGGGGAAATGGGTTTCTTTACCTTAATCTTGACCTCTACCTAAATATCATTCTTTTGTCCATCATCTCCAAATGCTTATATTAGCAATGCTATTGAGGATTAGTTTATCGTTTTGACCTTGAGGCTGTAGAAATCTTTATCTAATTCATTTTTTTTCGAAATCATGTAACTTTTTATTTATTATTTTGAGGCCAAGGCTCCAGTACAAATTCTTCCTCTGGATCCGTTTTTCTTTATAGGAGAGAAAAGACATCATCATTTCTTATGGTTAAACTTCTCTCATGTTTCTCTCTTGCTCTTTTCCTTTCTATTATTAAAGCGTTTCGATGATCAAAGTAATAGCAACATTAATACGAAAGTATAAAATAATCCTATGAATCTCATCTTATTTGTTCACCTTGTCATCGGTAAAATATTGAATTGGTAACTATCGACCTCCTCTTCAAAGAGCAAGAATGAAAATGAATAGATTATGGATAATGGTGAATAGGGAATATACAAAGGAATAAGGAATAAGAGAAAGAACTATAGGTGTTGGATCACGGAAAGGAGGAGTCCTGTTTGAGGATTAATCGTTTCAAGTGTTTGGGTTTGTCCCTTGAAGTGCGAGAGGATTGGACAGTAGGGTTGTATGATAAGCAGGAGGATGATGGTTTGAAGTGCGAGAGACATGTCGAAGATGTTGGCGATAACAGTTGTAGTGAACTTGTGTAAATGATCGTTCTCTCGTGGCGCAGTGGTAGAATACTCGGAAACTTGAAGGGCCAGGGTTCTCTTCTCGATCCGGACGATATGGGGGTGTTCCATATATTCCAGTCGGCCCCATTGACCCAAGCAGTGAATCAAACACCTGAGAGAGAGAGAGAGAGAGAGAGAGAGAGAGAGAGACGATATGGTAATGTTCCATATAAACCTGTTAACCTCATCATTGAATCAAACTGCTGAGAGAGAGAGAGAGAGAGAGAGAGAGAGAGAGACGATATGGTAATGTTCCATATAAACCTGTCAACCTCATTGACCTAAGCAGTGAATCAAACAGCTGAGAGAGAGAGAGAGAGAGAGAGAGAGAGAGAGATAGACGATATGGTAATGTTTCCATATAACCATGTCAACCTCATTGACCGAAGCCGTGAATCAAGCAGCTGAGAGAGAGAGAGAGAGAGAGAGAGAGAGAAAGAGAGAGAGAGAGAGAGAGAGAGAGAGAGAGAGCTTGTTACTCCGCCAAAATGTGTACTATTAAGAACGCAGGGCATTGACAATATTGCCAAATCGACACAGAGTTAGAACAATTCCCTTGTTATTCATAAGTTGAAGGTCAACTCGTATTCTGTTTTTACAACTACTCCAAATGATATGAGCTATTTATTTAGAACTAATTAATTGATTATTATTATTATTATTATTATTATTATTATTATTATTATTATTATTATTATTAATTATCTTTATTTTCCAAACTACAACTCTAGTTGGAAAAAATAGATTCTACTAGCCCTAGGCCCCCATAGGGAAATCAGCCTAGTGCAGAAAAACGGATACACTGTAAAAGAGAATGACAGAAAAAGCGAGAATATGTTAAGATTAATAGCAATGTAACAAACTATGAAACGAGATTTTGTGAACTCGTTCAACATTAATTGGATACCTTGGATTACTTAGTGGTTTGTATAATCTGGAAGATCTGAATGTAAAGGATGGTCAGAATTATGAGAAGTCTTTAACTGTATACACGAGTTAATTAGACGATCGTACCAGAGATTAATATCCAAATCACGGGTAAGGAATTTAGTAGATCGCAAGATTTTGTCCAATTGAAGATGAGAGTATTGTACCAACCGTGTGTCACACGAAGATACAAGCACAAAATGAACTATGTACGATCGTGTGACACACGGTTGGTACATGTTGTACCAACCGTGTGTCACACGATCGTACATAATTTATTTTGTGCTTGTATCTTCGCTCTCCCCTCGCACTAAAAAGAACCATGTACGATCGTGTGACACACGGTTGGTACAGTATACTGCAGAAGACCAGACAGGAGAACATTAAATTACTTAAAATTCACACAGGATAGACTTATCTGAAAAAAAAAATTTAAACACTCATTATACACATTTTTGTACATTGAAAGACAGACCAGGTATGTTTCTTAAAATTGTATTTGCAATAAAAGATCACACCTAGAATTTCAAATGAGCTGCCTGTCATAGAAAATTTCACAATGAAAAGATCAGGGCAGCAAAGATCCAATGTCCTTGTTTGGGTTTAACTTTATCCCTTATAATTTGCACCATGCACTAGTTTTAACTAGGTCTCCATGGGGGACTCAGCAACCATAGGTATACTACATTCAGAAGATGGAGTTGATGCAAAGAGTAGCATCATATGCGTAAACTGTAAATATTTTTACAGTGCGAAGCCACGAGTTCCAGAATAAGTCAGACAAGATCATGAAAACTCTCAGAACATTTAAACCAAATCGCTCTACCCAAGAGCAAATGGAGCCTCCTCGGATGGACTAAAAAGTCTTTGAGACATCCAAAATCCTTGCAACCCTTTGTAACATATCAAACGTATATATTATGAAATGTAAAGGGGCAAGAATACTACCTTGAGGAACACCCGATATTAAATTCATGTAATGGCTTTAGTGTGCATATACAACTACTCTTTCCAACCCCTAATGATACTGAGAGGTGACTCACCAATTCACTTCTGTTCAAGTTTTAATTCAAGGGCTTCGTGATTAACACGGTCAAAAGTAAAACTAAGGTCAAGAACAATGAAGGAATTTTTGCAACACTGGAGAATGTAAGAAAAGCATCACAAGCTCCGGGTCTCTTGCAAAACTTGAATTACAGAATAGGGAACAGAAGATAACGTTCATCATATACATACATGAGTTTTCCGGGCAACGAGTGTACAGTTTATCTGGTACTCTTATTATTTGATCGGGTCATTAGATTAACATTTTAAATTTATTCTCGTTTCATTTTGTGATATAAAATCGATCTCTCTATTGCTTACATACACTCACATACATGCATTCACACACACACACACATATATATATATATATATATACTGTATATATATATTTATATTCAATAAGCCATATATTTTTATACATTAATGTCTGGATTCTCTTAACAACCTCGGGATCAAAACTTTATCATATATATATATATATATACTTATATATATATATATATATATACAGTATATGTATTATATATATATATATATATATATGTATGTATGAATCTCTCTCTCTCTCTCTCTCTCTCTCTCTCTCTCTGACAGGATGAGGGGTAACAGATGTGCGTGTTCCTAGAATTGAGAATACCTCTGTTTACAAAGCAACATATTAGGGACCTAGTTCTTAGCTGACTTTTGCAGGTCGCAGGTATAATCAAGACAGTAAAATATAAAGAGGAAAAAACACACGACTGAGTCTGTATCATTCATAAGTTTGCTACATTTGTATACCATCTAAAGGGAAGTGCCTCGGAGAGGTAATCATCATGCTGTGGTAGTATACCATTCAAAATATCTTATCCAATAACTGCTCTGAATAATACGACACATCCCGTAGAGTTTATCACAAAGTTAGATGATATAGAAAGTTCTCTTCCTAAAGTTGTAATCGAAGTGGTTGGGTAATCTAGTAATTCCACGAAAATGTAGGTAAAAACATCATGGTTTCTTAACGGCAAGTAAGCTCTCTCTCTCCTCTCTCTCTCTGTCTCTCTCCTCTCTCTCTCTCTCTCTCTCCCCGTGGATGGACTAAAAGGTCTTCAAGACATCCATATTTCTCTCTCTCTCTCTCTCTCTCTCTCTCTCTCCCCGTGGATGGACTAAAAGGTCTTCAAGACATCCATATTTCTCTCATCTCTCTCTCTCTCTCTCTCTCTCTCCGCGGATAAATTGCAGTCATTGAGACATCCAAAATCCTTGTAACTCTCTCTCTCTCTCTCTCTCTCTCTCTCTCTCTCTCCCGCGGATAAATTGCAGTCATTGAGACATCCAAAATCCTTGTAACTCTCTCTCTCTCTCCTCTCTCTCTCTCTCTCTCTCTCTCTCTCCGTTTTAATGTCAAATTCCGTGCAGAAGTTTGAGTAAATTTTCAGCGATATACCGATGTCATGGTGACTTTATCAGTCTTTATTTCTTTTAGCTCTCATCCGACAAATTTCTGTAAACTCAAGTTTGGAAAGAAATTAACAAGACTCAAGTTAAAGGTTTTTACTCTTGCTTTTTATATTTTTTTATGTTAGATGTCACATGCCATGTTCATGTGGAAAGCTTGTTAACTTCTTATTTTCCCCATTTCAGATTATTGCGACTCTTGGAGTCTTCGCAGTAATTTCCTCGTATTTCTGTAATACTTGTTAACTAATGTAAAAGATCCGGGACTGGATTTTTACATACATTTCTTTTAGAATAGTCTAGGAAGAATTTTCAAAAGGGATTTAGCTCTGTCGTCAGTGCCACCTGAGGCTTTGATTTTTTTTTAATCACCATCATATAAAATAGTAATTTATTTTATCAGTGTTCCTTGGTCGCTGGAGCGGAAGGCTTCACAAGAAAGCAAAGCATCTCTACGATATAGAGAAACATTTTACCCGCCAATATGTTGAAAATATTTAACAAGCATACTGTGTCATTAAAGGTAAAATCTTTATAGAGTACTTTGTAGTTTAAAGCAATGAGAGTCAATGTTTTTTGTTGTTGTATTAAGTAGTAAAAAATATTATAGAATATATATTGTAAAAGTGTCATATCTGTGTATATAGATACTTGCTGTATATACAATGTAAATTTACTTAATAATAAAAAAAAAAGAAAAAAAAATTATTTTACCTAATAGTGTTTTCCAGTTCATGCCACATGGCAAAGTCTCGGCGCGCTAAAGGATCTACAATATTTGTCATATACGTACAGCCTTTAAGTATTTGGAGAGTCACATATCAAATCCACTTTATCATAGCTTTTCTTAAATGTCTTCAAGCTTTTATTGAAAAACTATATCATCAGTCCCTTTTATGTTAAATGGGAGTTTTGTATAGCAGGTTTGAGAGCTCTAGAGATTTATCTTGACTCCAATAACTTGAAACTATCGGTAAATATTCTCGTGTCGACATGATTTGTTGGCTGCCGTGTGGAGCAAATCTCTTAAATATTTTAAGACTTCCAGTTCTGATCACTTGATGAATATTAAATGTATCTTGAACATTATTCTAACTTTAATAGGCAGCTAGTGTAGTTCAATCAAGAGATGGATTATCCTTCGTTTTATCGATCTTGCGCTTCTGTTTATAATGTTCTGTAATAATTTGGGTAAGTTGTAAAGTTAGAATTTTGATTAATCACAAGTTTCTTAACAGAACATTTATCCATATATTTCTGCACAAAAACAGGGTTTCTGAGATGATGTCCAGGGATTCTTGCTGCATTATTTATTTGAACACAGAGAGACGAAAATGTCCAAACAGTCCTTTAGAATTTGAACAGAACGCACTACCACTTGTGTCCCCTTGTTTAACCTAAGATATAAGTATCATAAATCATAAAGATACATCTTTTTTTTCTTTTTCTGGAAAAGGCAGCTATTTTTCGGGAAGATGTCCAAACACTCCAGTAGAATTTGAGTTATTATTATACTCATTCATGAATTATATGACCTTCTCCTGACAGTCTGAAAACAATCGTTGTAATCGGTCTCATTTGATTGTAAGGTGGAAGCCCCCTCCACTTATCAGGTGACCCTGTAATACTAGCAAAGCATCCTCTTCCAAAGAGGCAAAGTAATGCATGGGATATCAACTGTGTCTTTCCTTCTCAAGTTAAGCTTTTGCATTCGCTTCCTCTTTGGTTTTCTTGGAATTAGCCCTTGCTTTCTGTTGAGGCATAACTGTGTATTACTGTTAAGATTCCCCTTTATAAGAAATAAGGTTAGAACCTTTAAACGTTTATCCGTTCTTCAGATACATTTACTGCTTGGATCTTATAAGAACTATTTCTTTCGATATTCACACCCTGAAATCCTGTTACTGGTCGCATTCCAAGACTTCCATAGAAATAGTAGACTGAATACTAATGCTGACATTGCAAAGTCAAACGTGAACACCAAAAGCCAATTTGCCCTAAGGCACAAACCTCACAGGACTAATCCTATTCCCCCATATCTCGTTATAATCCCTCTTACCTCCACCCCTCTTGTTATAGCGAGTTTCTTAGCCCTATCACACTTGGCGTTTATCCTTGATTAATTGGCTGTTGGGTTGATGGCTGCCCCGTTATGGAATTAATGTCCTTAATTGCTGACATTCAAAGAGCTGTTGTCGAGTGGAGAATAGAGAGGGTGGTTTAGTATAGGGTTGTTTGTTTGTTTTGTCTTGGTCAGGCTAGGTTAGCCGGGTAAGTTCATTTTTGGAGGTCTTCAGGTAGCATTCGATTTTAGTTGCAGATTTGAAAATGCAACGGGCTTGAAGTAACATTTTTCTTAGCCGCTCTCTTTGTTAATTTTTAAAGTGCATTTATTTGGAAACTTGCAGGCCAAGCTCATGTTTTTCATTTACTTTATTACAGATTCATCATAATAAATATTTTATTGTTATGTCCTGGTTTTAATTGATGCTTGAACTATTGACTGGCATATCATGCCTTATTACCTTCAAAATCGAAGATTTTGCGATGAGTAGGTATTCAGTCCTGTCGTCTTTTGTTTGTAAGCAACTTTACACAAAAACTATTGTACCGATTTTGACCAATCTTGGTAGTCATGTCGAGACAAATCTGTAACATTTTGGATAAAATACATCAGAGTACAAGTACGCAGCAGTACTTTGAAAGTAATCGCAATGTTAAGTAAATGGCAAATATTTTGCTAGTTTGTTTCATGTTTGTTAACAACATTAAGCCAAACCTACCGAACACATTTCAACGAAACATAGTGGATATGAGGTGTATCTAGACTTTGGAGTGTATGACCTAAAGACAAATCCATTAGATTTTGAAGAAAATGCATCGAAGTACAAGTATGCAGTGGAGTTAAGAGCAAAATAAGACAGTTTAGCGTGACGAAGGCATGCTCTCTAAGTGCCCCTCTATTTTGACTGATGTATTAATACGAGTAAATGGAGTAAAAAAAAAAGTGATCATAGATTCCGAACAAGGTTAAATGAAAATGAATTTTATTCTTTCTTTAATTTAAATAGATGGCAATTGATTTAAATTATTTACTATTACTAAATCATGAATCCGATGGTTGGAAGTATAGCCTCGCGAAAGTCCAGTTGAAATAGATAGTATTGGGTGAGTTTTTTGTTGTTGTTTTTTTTCTCTTTCCAGAGATGGAGTGCTCCCTTGATCAGCTGTTTATTGGGTGGCAATTACGCTTTGTGTTATTGTAAGTGAGTGAAGTAATTATAGGTTCGTGCGCGCGAAGGTTAATTTAGTTGTTCACTTGCAGGAGTCTACTTTTTTTTTTTTTATTCGATCAGGGTCATTTCATTTTTTTTATCTTTTTCCCCTCCCTTCTCTCCCTAAGTATTTTTCTTTTTATAGTTGAAATAGTAGCAATGCCCAAATGCCAATTTGATTTTGGTATATATGTTTATTTTTATTGCATTCAACATCACAGTTCAATAATGCAACAACAACAAACTATTACTAAATGACAGTAGATGCATCAAATATAAGACTCGCATCAGCAATGATGACACTATCAATTTAAACCATTTGTGATGTTTTTAATGGCCAGAATGTGCTGGGAATTCAATATTCACTTAATTGGTTCCATGTAATTATTCACCGTGTAGGTTTGTAATACAATTTCTAGTTTTTCAACAGTAGGCGCTTTGATGAAGACTGTTTATGTAGGTTTCTGGTTTTTTAGATTGTTTGTTTTAGGATTCGTTTGTTTGTTCTTTTGTTTTCTGGATGCTATTTTTCTTTTTTGCGAAGCCTTTAAAATGAACAATGCCATTTTCAATAGAGTTTTCTCTCTCTCTCTCTCTCTCTCTCTCTCTCTCTCTCTCTCTCTCTCTCTCTCTCTCCTCTCTCTCTCTCTCTCTCTATATATATATATATATATATATATACACACATATATATATATATAATATATATATACTGTATATATATATATATATATATATATATATATATATATATATATATATATATATATAATATATATATATATACTGTATATATATATATATATATATATATATATATATATATATATATATATATATATATAATAATATATATATGTATGTATATATATACACACACCTTCATTGGCTACAAATATTCCTTTTGCATGGAGTCTTTGAATTTTATGCATTTTCTATTTGATCTAATTTTGTAAGAACTCAAAAATACACTATATTTCCTTGACCGTTTGTATTCGTACCCATACACATTCCTCTCTCTCTCTCTCTCTCTCTCTCTCTCTCTCTCTCTCTCTCTCTCTCTCTCTCTCTCTCTCTCTCTCTCTCTCTCTGGCCATGTCTTTATGCTTTGCGAAATGTGTACCTTGATGTGTTTTTAAGGGTTCCGCAAGAATATTCTGCTCGAACTGGTTTGAATTTCGTCCTGAATTCATTTTCTTATTTTTGGCCTGTCTTTTATTTTTTAATTTTCCTTTACCTTGTCGTTTACATTTATTTTAGCTATTTATCATATGTTTTGGCTCTCTCCATCTTTCTGTATCTAAAATATGCCACTAGTATTACAAAAGGAAAAAAGACTTCATCTGATATTTTTGTAAATAAATTGTTTTAAATCTAAAAATATATGAATAACAAAGTAAGATACAGTTGAAAAAAGGAAATAGAATGCACACAAGAAGAGAAAAATGAGAGATGAGGAAGGGAAGAGAGGGACAGCCCCACCACCACCACCACCTCCTCCTCTCCTCCTCCTCCTCCTCCTCCTCCTCCTCCTCCTCCTCCTCCTCCGGTGTTTTTTTCTTTTTATTTCATTTTTTTCGCGAATTCCACGGTGGTGTCCTAAATTGCCCTCGGGCGGGGTGGTAGTTTGCATTTTGGATCAGACGTTTTGGGGGAAAAGGGAAAGTCCAGGAATCCTTTTC
>NC_090738.1:112314220-112321720 GCF_036898095.1 Palaemon carinicauda
ATATATATATATATATATATATATATATATATATATATATATATATATATATATATATATATATATATATTTCTTTCCATTCACGCTCAGGGGGATACCCTGAGAGGTACACTCTTCCACTAATTGCCGAACCAGCTGGTTTAGATCGGAAAGGGGAAGGGGGTGAAAAGGGTTGAATCTGTGTGTATATATAATAAATATTTAGACTTCATTTTTGACGGCCCGGTTACACTAGTTATGTAAATAAGTGCTGAAGAGTTGCTTGTCCTTTCCGTGCTTGTTATTCCCGTGCAATTGTTTCCTTCGTCGGTGCGTGAAGTTCCTTGGGACTCCCGTGCAAATTGACTTTCTCTGATTCTTACTTAATGCGTTGCAACACATTATGTTCAGTAGCGGTGGTAGTGCGCTTAAAACCGGGAGTGGATATTCCTTAGAGTCATTCTTCTCTCTTGGCTAGAGTATTTCCTCTCCACATTTCACGTAATAATGCTTTCTCTTTTATTCTGGGATCGTATGTTTTTTACCTAATATTGGATATCACCATATAGTTAATTGTAGGGATTTATCCTGTTATTTTGTTATTTTTATTTGAATATTATTAATTATTAATATCAATTAATCATATTTACATGGTTCAGTAACCTCTTTACCCCCTCTCATTCTATGGCACTTGTTATTCAAAGTTAATGTATTGACTGACCTCCACCTTTCAACTATATTTTTTGGACCTCACCTTTCTCCAATACGTTTCGTGGTTTCCGTACACACTCATGCTGCGTTGTTTAACAGATGTAGTTAAATATATATATATATATATATATATATATATATATATATATATATATATATATATATATATATATGTGTGTGTATATATATATATATATATATATATAATATATTATATATATATATACAGTATATATAATGTATATATATATTTATTTATTTATTTATATATAAATGTATATGTATAGATATATATATATATATATACATATATATATATATATACTTTATATATATATATATATATATATATATATATATATATATATATATATATATATATATATATATATATATGAGAGTGGGAGGTATGTACTGTATGTATGTTATTTCCCCTAAACTGGCTTTATAATCATATAAAGGCTATTATATATATATATATATATATATATATATATATATATATATATATATATATATATATATATATATATATATATATATATATATATATATATATATATATGGGTATGTATATATGCATGAATTATACATAATTTCTTCCATAAACCTGCTTTATAAACTTCTATATGCTCATACACATGTCACAATGCAATAATCTATGTCAACAATACAAGTATTTGAATATCTCATGATCTTAGCCATATGCCCACATACGCCTACATCAATGCGCATATACTCTTAATGAAAAATCCCCTTTGCCTATCTATATACCCTGATTCACATATGTTTTCCTCCCATATAGCTAACTACATACCCTATACTTGATAGATTCCTATAGACATACTGTATAAGCCAGGCCTCTTACAGTCTCCTTACTCACACATTTACCCTCTGCTGTTTTTTCCCTCTGTATCTCCTCCTCCTATTTTATCCAGTTACCCAGACAATAATAAGAAACGGCGACCTTGGATATGCTCAAATCGACTTAACAGCCTCTAATTATAAGAGCGAAATTCTTCCGGTAGCAGAAATTTTTCTAGTCCACCACGCCCTTGGGTTCCCGAAGGTCGCCGAGGTGTGGCTCCCTTATACGAAGAACAAGAACATTGATAGCAAGAACAAACTGTCCGGGAGGAGGTTGCTGGGGTGGGGAGTTGCGTTAAGTTGATGAGGTTTGGGTGGGGGAAAGACCCCCCCCCCACCCTTTGCCCCTATGAGGAGTGTTTGCTTAAGGTAGGGGAGACTTTACTTTTGGGGATGGAATAAAGTATGGTGGAAGAGTTGTATATTTAGTTATTAATGAGATGAGATGGTAATTTTTTATCGTCTATTTTATTCATATATTGAATATTTCGTTTATTGAGTATATGATTTGATAATTCTTATTTTGTCTTCGGTCTTCATTTCAGTATCCCTTCAAACTATACGTATGTATTATTGATACTAATTTATCACTATTACATATCATTGCGGCATTAAGTTAATTATCAGAAATCGCCGTCATTATTATCTATCAAATTGGCTTAGTCATCTAACTGAACATGAAATTAATTATTCTCTTGGTAATGATAATTTATTGTATACGGTATATTACAGTTGGAGAGTGGCTTTATCGTGGTTCCAATTTAAAAGTAAAACTGTTATTTCATAGGAGACCATAGAAGTAACATCGTTACTACTACCATTAAGCAGTTGTTGTTGCTTTTGTGGAGGGCATTAATTTTCAATAAAAAGCGAATTGTATACAAATTATCGTCATTATTATTATTATTATTATTATTATTATTATTATTATTATTATTATTATTATTATTATTATTATTATTATACACAACCTGTCAAAAAGGACGGCTAAATATTTAGATGGAGATGAACACACATGCACACCCTCCTCTCACCCGGGCATGTTTACTTCTTCTTCTCCTACCTGAGGGAAGGAGAGAGCAGTTCGTGACCGGAAAGAAATATAATTATATATTTGTGTATATGTTGCCAGATACTTGCTCTTTATTATGTATTTATTTATATTGCCAGATACTTATTCTTTATCATGTATTTATATATATTGCCAGATACTTATTCTTTATCATGTATTTATATATATTGCCAGATACTTGCTCTTTATTATGTATTTATATATTGCCAGATACTTGCTCCTTATTATGTATTTATATATATTGGCAGATACTTGCTCTTTATTATGTATTTATATATTGGCAGATACTTGCTCTTTATTATGTATTTATATATTGCCTGATACTTGCTCTTTATTATGTATTTATATATATTGGCAGATACTTGCTCTTTATTATGTATTTATATATTGCCAGATACTTGCTCTTTATTATGTATTTATATATTGCCTGATACTTGCTCTTTATTATGTATTTATATATATTGGCAGATACTTGCTCTTTATTATGTATTTATATATTGCCAGATACTTGCTCTTTATTATGTATTTATATATTGGCAGATACTTGCTCTTTATTATGTATTTATATATATTGGCAGATACTTGCTCTTTATTATGTATTTATATATTGCCAGATACTTGCTCTTTATTATGTATTTATATATTGGCAGATACTTGCTCTTTATTATGTATTTATATATTGCCAGATACTTGCTCTTTATTATGTATTTATATATATTGGCAGATACTTGCTCTTTATTATGTATTTATATATTGCCAGATACTTGCTCTTTATTATGTATTTATATATTGGCAGATACTTGCTCTTTATAATGTATTTATATATATTGCCAGATACTTGCTCTTTATTATGTATTTATATATTGCCAGATACTTGCTCTTTATTATGTATTTATATATTGGCAGATACTTGCTCTTTATAATGTATTTATATATATTGGCAGATACTTGCTTTTTATTATGTATTTATATATTGCCAGATACTTGCTCTTTATTATGTATTTATATATTGGCAGATACTTGCTCTTTATTATGTATTTATATATATTGGCAGATACTTGCTCTTTATTATGTATTTATATATTGCCAGATACTTGCTCTTTATTATGTATTTATATATTGGCAGATACTTGCTCTTTATAATGTATTTATATATATTGGCAGATACTTTCTCTTTATTATGTATTTATATATTGCCAGATACTTGCTCTTTATTATGTATTTATATATTGGCAGATACTTGCTCTTTATAATGTATTTATATATATTGGCAGATACTTGCTCTTTATTATGTATTTATATATTGCCAGATACTTGCTCTTTATTGTATAGGGAAGATTATTGTTGTTATTCCTGCTGTTGTTGTTATTATTCTCAAAAAAAAAGAAAAAAAAAAAAAACGTTGCGTTTCTTCTCAATAAACGAAATTTCCTAAGTTAACTGATGAATGACATATCACGAAATATATTATGTCGTTTAAGAAAACGAAGGAAGGAAAAGGAACTAAAAAATGATGAAGTTACTGACTGAGACGTTGACTAGTAATGGCTCGTTTGCCAGGAGGGAGTAATGTCCGCTTAATTCCATGCTCTTGGAGATCACACCCTGAATTAATTGAGGGAATTTTTGAAGAATGTGGCTCGTTTGATTGATTTAATGTTACCAACGGGGCATTACAAATGAGGAAATTTGTCTCCGTTGCCTTTTAATTTACTGAATATAATGATATTTACTCCTGAAACATCATATGATTTTTTCCGATAAATTTTTATTCCTACCAAATCTTCTAGGTTAAGTAAAATTTGGAAATCGAATCGCCTGAAATTACATATAAAAGTCAGGCTATATAAAATTTTAGTGAGATTGGTGTTACTGTATGGACAGGAGGCGTGGTATGACAATGAAACAATATCCAACAAATTTTGTAGAATTGAGAACAAAGTCATTAGAAGAATATTGGGAGTTAAATGGCAGGACAGGATTAGAAATAAAACTATATTTAGAGAGATAACTTGAGTGCCATATGTGGATGAAATCAGGGTGAGGGGTAGATGGAGATGGTTTGGGCATGCTCTTCGCACTTCCCAAGGGAGATTAGTTCACCAAACTTTCTACTGGGCTCCACAAGGCACTAGAAGAGTTGGAAGACCCAGGCCTACATGGCTGAGGACTATGAAGCGCGAAGTAATAGATGATGAATGGAGAAGTATTGACTTAAAAGCCCAAGATAGAGACGACTGGTGACATCTATCCGAGGCCCTTTGCGTCAATAGGCGTAGGAGGAGATGAGGATGAATCTTCTTTTTAGTTATATTACATAATTATGTTTTCGAACGTTTTAATAGTTGAACTAATAACGTATTAATGCACTTTATGTTTAAATACCTTTATTGTGGTCATCTCAACTTGGAAATAGTTTTACAAGGCTATTTAATTTTGTGATTTCAGAAAGTTAATAAAATGTGTCTATTAATGCATGTGTTAAAATTTTTTATTGGTTTTACTGGTGATACTTGCATCTCCTCCTCATCATCATCATTATCATCATCATCATTCGAGGAAGCTATATTAATTATTGTCGTCTCCTCCAGAATCTTCTAGTACAGTTCAACGACTATCTCGTTCTCTTTGCTTTCAAAATGCAGACTTCTCTTCACGCTTCCATATATCCTTTGGTGTTAAGCCCCACTTTTTACCTTTCCCTATTTCTAGTTTTATTCTGGATTGTTAAATGCTTTGGAAATGCAAGCCCACTGGACAGTGTCCCCGTTGCCTGTATGGGATGGTCTTTCGCTGTTTCTTGACTATATATGATTGCTTTTGTTGCCTTTATTACTACTTATTACCTATTTCTTTGCTCTTAGTCATCAGTCTTTTAATCGTTCAACTATGTAACTCTTTGATCTAATTACCTCCGCCATCGATGTTGGGAGGAGGTTATGTTTTCGCCCTGGCTTGTCTGTTTGCCCGTTTGTCTTTTTGTGAACAACTTCCTGTTCCCAATTTTACTGAAGGAGTAGTGAAACTTTTAATTAATCTCATAGAGTAGTGAAACTTTTAATTTTAATCATATAGTGAAACTTTTAATTTTAATCATAGAGTAGTGAAACTTTCAGGGATTGATTTCGATAATGAAACGTGGAAGTGATTCAATTTTGAAAGTCCTAGGTCAAAGGTCAAGGTGGAAGTTGAGCAAAAGGTCGATCGAATTAACTCTAACCTTAAACCCCAAGTTCGCACATGGCTGTCACACAGACTTCAAATACGCCTGTTGGTTTCGAGAAATAAGCTGCCGTGAAGGAGGTCTGCACTCTGAGGGCTTTTCTAGATGCTTCTTTTTCTCCCATGCTCAATCTCTTCTTTAGAAACTTGCTATTTGGGTAAATGATCTTTTGATTTATATCACATGTATAAACTTTCATAAATAACAATAGGTGTGAAGAGAGCAAAAATACAGTGAAAATGATAAAATAAATGTCGTTTCCTTTATTTTGTTAATGTACTATGAAATTATATCCTGTCACTATTTACGTCTTTTATATTATTCTTTTTTATTCTCTTTATTCCGTAAACTTCCTTACCTTCAGCTTCTGCTATCCTCAAAGAAATGTCTTCTTTTTCTTTTATTCCATCAATTTATCTTGTTTTATTTTTATTATTCTTTGCAATGCATTCTTTCTTATCCTCCTCCACACATAATCTTCCTACGACTCCCAATCTCTTTTCCCTGCTTTAATTCCCAATTCTCTCTCTCCTCTCTCTCTCTCTCTCTCTCTCCCTCTCTCTCTCTCTCTCTCTCTCTCTCTCACTCTCTCTCTCTCTCTCTCTCACCCCTTTATGACTCTGTCTTCATGGCGACGTCCTTGAGGAACATCTTCCCATGCGGACTGGATTCGTCTTTATCCTCTCTTGAGTGTTTTAGCCTTCATACCTGCCTTGTTGCAACCGCGAGGAATCAGTGGCATCGTCCCTTTTTAGGACCTGTCCCAGTTTCAGCTTTGTCTTCTGGATTTGCATTGCTAGAGGCAATTCTCTCTCTCTCTCTCTCTCTCTCTCTCTCCTCTCTCTCTCTCTCTCTCTCTCTCTCTCTCTCTCTCTCTCTCTCTCTCTCTCTATATAAATATATATATGATTATATATATACAGTATATATATGAATACAATATATATACATATATGTATAAATATATATATATATATATATATATATATATATATATATAATTTATACATATTATAATTCATATATATATAATTTATACATACATATATATATATATATATATATATATATATATATATATATATATTATATAATATATATATATACTATATATATATATAATGATGATGACCAGCCGTTACTAGTCCACTGCAGAACAAATGCTTCAGACATATCCATCCATTCTCGTCTGTTGATGGTCTTTTTATCCAAGTTTTACCTGAAATCTTTCTTAGTTCATCAATCCAATGACTTCTCTCCCTTCTTCTGTTTCTTTTGCAATCTCTAAGTACCCATTCTGTTATTCTTAATGTTCATCTATCATCTGTCATCTCTTTATATGTCTTACCCATGTCTATTTCTTTTTTGTTGCATGTATTTAAAATATTCTCTATTTACTTTACCTCTCATATCATTTTGCTCTTTTTCTGTCTTTTAATGTTATCCCATCATTAATCTTTTCATAGCTCTTTGAGTTGTTACTCAGCTTATGTTCTAAGGCTTTAGTAAGACTCCAAGTTTCTGATGCTCAGGTTAAAACTCGTAGGACCATCAGATTAAATATTTTTCATTTTAGATAAAATGGTATTTTACTTCTATACGCTCATTTTGTTTACCAAAAATTTTCCATCCCATTCTTATCATTTTA
>NC_090738.1:112326720-112334220 GCF_036898095.1 Palaemon carinicauda
ACATGTTCCTGTGGAAGGGAAAGAATGTGAGTATGATATTTTTCTTGGAAAAAAAAAAACAAACTTTCTTTATGTGTCACTCATGGGAAAACTTCGTTTGATATAAATACTCTCTCTCTCCTCTCTCTCTCTCTCTCTCTCTCTCTCTCTCTCCTCTCTCTCTCTCCTCTCTCTCCTCTCTCTCTCTCTCTCATTTCAAGAGTTAATACTCAATAGAGAAAATAATTCAAATCATGAAGCCACAGTTCTAGATTTTTAAGTGATATTATTATTATTATTATTATTATTATTATTATTATTATTATTATTATTATTATTATTATTATTATTATTATTATTACTAGCCGATTTAAGTTTCTTAGTTACCCCATTTGTGAGGCAATGTCTCCAATAAACGGTTTATGGTGTTTTTATTTCGCATGTAGTTCGATTATCTGTATTTGAATGGAATATCAGTCTTTTGTTAATTAATTTAGTACAGTAATTGATTAACAAAAGTAAAAGTAACTAAAAAAAGATGGAAATATGAAAACAGTGCCAGAAAAATATCCAGATCGAGCATAGAGTTTACACTAAAGACAGTGTCACAGTTTAAGCAGATATATTGATAAATAGTCTATCATAGTATTATACCTTCTTTTTATTTATAGATAATACTAATAAATACTATATATATATATATATATATATATATATATATATATATATATATATATATATATATATTATACATATATATTGATATATATATATATAATATATAAACATATACATATAATATTTATATATGTATATATATATGTATGTATATATATATATATATATATATATATATATATATATATATATATATATATATATATATATATATATATATATATATATAAAATGTGTGTCTGTTTGTATGATCAAGTTTTAATACTAAGCCACTTATAGTATAATGACTAAATGTAAATGAGGTCATCCACTTAATTAGGAAAAGGCTGATCTTGATGATATTGTCTGAATTAGTACATCCCCATTGAAGAACTAATCTTCTTAGCAAGTACAAATCCTTTACCGTGTTATGACTTAAGAAGCTTTTGATAAAGACTAAGAGATTAAAGCAGTTTCTCTGCTCCCCTTCCATCGATTAAGTTTAGGGAATTTATCTTTATTATATATTAGGACAACGAATTTGGGTTTTTTTTTATTTCTCCGTGATGTTGATTAAGATATTTTAGATATTCTCCATTGTACATTTTGTATTGAGATTAAGATTTTCTCTATTCGCTCTCATTAATTTTGAAAACGAGTTAAGAGTTATTACCTGCTCCAGTTTTATCACAATATTCAAACCTTTCCTAACCTTCCCGTGTACTTCCTTATTCAAATCCAAGGTCTTCGGAACTGGCAGAGGAAGGATAGTCCGGGTTGCCACAGCTGCAAAAGAAACTCGGGTGTTGGCAACAGCTGTGACCTGATAAAGTCTGTCGTGTTTTTGTACTTCTTTTGGGTTGGTAGGATTTTGATTTTGATTTTTTTTTTTCACTTGAACTTAAAGCCTACATGTAAGTTTTTTTTTTTCATCTTCCTTTTCATGAGGAAATGTAGGCTTGTTTTTTTTTTTCGTGTAGCAATATGTAATTTGGGTGTTATATGTACATGTTAGCATGAACATGTTGTGAAGATTGTGGAAAAAGAGCGCATACGTATCTGTCTATTCGTTGGCGTAAAAGCACATAAATACACATGCACACATACACACACACACATATATATATATAAATATATATAAATATATAAATGTGTGTGTCTGTATATATATATATATATATATATATATATATATATATATATATATGATTTATATATATAATATATATATAATTTATATGCAATATATATATATATATATATATATATATGATTTATATATATATAATATATATATATATATATATATATATATATATATATATATATATATATATGTAGATAGATAGATATATAACAAATATGTACCTAATTAACTTCTCTTGTATCGAATGAGATCATTGTAATGAGTGACGGCTTCGTAAAAATACAAAAATATACTCCCATTGATGTTGCTTTCCAAAAATAATTCCTCCTATGAGAGGAATTATTACTGATAAGGTTTATTACAGCGAGCACAATGGTGCTATTAATAGCCATAACGGTAAAGTAGTTCACATTAATACGCGGTGAAATTACTTTTAGTATAAGCTATTATGCTGGCCTAATCTGACCCTTGTTCCCATTGGTTAATATTTGAGAGGATAATACAGATTGCGAGTCTTTCTTTATTTCTTTTCACTGTTTTGATATTATTATTTGCTGGTTTGGTCACACTAATTTATCCGAGACTCCATCTCGTACGGAACCTTGCCATCTCGTTTCTCGGAAACGCGCGCGCGTGCAATCTCACACACACACATACGCACACACACACACCCATGTTAACAAACAACATTTGGTAACTTGCCCTGGTATCTCGAATCTTCAAGGATATGGATGATTTTCATAATCTCTCAGCCTTTGTAAACAAACATATTGTAACATTATTTATACAAGTCATTTTTACGAAGCGCTAGTTTGATCTCTCTCTCTCTCTCTCTCTCTCTCTCTCTCTCTCTCTCTCTCTCTCTCTCTCTCTCTCTCTCTCTCTCTCCATTTATTCACTACATCCACTAAATTGGCCAAGATGAATATAAAACAATTATATATCACATAACAGATTTATTGGTTTAAAGATCGTTGATATCAGCAAAGGCAGGGAACAAAGCCATTGCTCTTTTGTTCATTATCCTAGAGAACAATAATCTTAGGTACTAATGTACGCGACCCGTCTAAAATGACTGCTAAATATTTAGATAGACATGCACACACACGCACACCCATCTCCCATCTCAACGAGGTATGTCTACTCCCTCTCCCTTTATCTGAGGGGACTCTTGCTGAGACCGAAAGTACGGTTTAGGAGTTGAACGAAATGCACTTACATTATTCCACTTCCCTGGGAATCTAACTCGTATTTTCTAGGTAAACTATGACGTCATATATATATATATATATATATATAAATATATATATATGTGTGTGTGCCTATATATGAGCGACTTTAGGTGTCCGAACATGTATTCTTACATTTTCCTTTTAAATGCTGTAGTTTTGGACAAGTTGGCTCTTACAAGTTTTATGAAGGCCACAAAAGAGCGGAAAGTTTGATTTTTATTTCGTTAAACTGCCCGGGAGGAAACGCAAAATTTATGTATTCAATATATACATATATATATATATATATATATATATATTTATATATATATATATATATATATATATGTATATATTGATGCGGTTATTCTGTGATATTGAAAAAGGATATGATCTTCATGTAAGAAAATCGAGGAAAAATTTTACTGGAAAACTTTTCCACATTTCCAGCCATTGAATATCTCATTCCATTAAAAATTAAGGTTAAATCGAGAGTGCTTTTATTACTTTATCTCTTCACGGACCGAATTTCTGAAAACAGTTGACGCAATGGTTGCAAAGCCTCAAGGCTTGGCATTCCATTACGTTGTAATTGGCTGTCGAAAGCAACTAACTTCGTAAGTGAAGCTAGATGACCGTCGATTTACTCTCGAATCTCCTCGTCAGAAGTCGTTAGCGTCTGCATCTAGGCACTAAAACCCACTATTTTAGTATATGCATCTTTAAAATGGTTGACATTAAGACTCGTGTGCATATACACACATGCACACACGTATACACACACTATATACAATGTGTGTGTATACAGTATATGTATTTATGATATATATATATATATATATATATATGTGTGTGTGTGTGTGTGTGTGTGTGTGTGTGTATATACGTGTGCGTGTGTGTGGGCGCGCGCGCGTTTCCATATTGTTTTTCACTATGGCAAACGTTTGAACATCTATTAACGTGTTTTTTTTTTTCCATTTGTATGGGGTAAGCACGGTTGCCTTCTTATTGAAGGACTTCGCTTTAGCTTCTTGGGGTAAACAGTAGTCCTGATCGGCTGCCCTGCCTGACATCGTTTAGACCCCGGTAGCGTATGTTCGTGTGTTGTAGCAGTCACTAGCGTCCTTCCTATGACAGTTCGAGATGTGTAAGGTGTCTGGTATGTAACTGGTATGTGATTTCGATAATCATTCTTCTATTTTCTGAGTGGAGTGTTATGCATAAATGCATCATTTGTAGTATAATTTTATATCTCTTCTCCGGCAGGTTTATAAAGAATCGAAGTTTGTTTGTTAAAAGGGGAATTTAATAACTGCCTGGGGTAGCTGAATATAAAAAAAAAAAAAAAAACATGCATCCTAAGTTTTGACTTTATCACTTAGGTAACCTGAATATTAGATTATAAGCTATGGTTCAAGCTGGTTTAATTTTCTCGTCTTTGACAATCTTCTGCAGTTTATGAGCTGTTTCTACCTCTGCTCTGTTCTCACCTCCTCCTCTGTATCACCTCCCTCTTTCCTCACGCCTTACTATGTTCATCACACTGTTCATAGCTTTATTCTTGACCTTTTACTCTTAGTGAGAATGAATTGATTTTTCTTCCTGCTATCACTGTTGCTTTTCTCTTATTTATTTTGTTATTGTTGTTTCTTATTTTTGTTTTTATCAGTATTACAAATATTGTTATTTCTTTTACGTAGTTTTTTTTATCTTACTCTTCGAACTCTCGAGAATTACAATATTGAAAATCCGGATTTACCCCTGACAGTAAACTTCACACATTTTATTATTCGAAAAATAAGGCTTTCACGTAGCCTGCAAAATATCATATGGAAATGAAGAACAAAATAAAAATCTATAGTTTCTTTCTATATAGAGAGAATATGTAAACAGATCTAAAATGCTGAATATGAAAGAGAAATCCATTAACAATATAGAGAATCAATCTGTTTTTGAGAGAGAGAGAGAGAGAGAGAGAGAGAGAGAGAGAGAGAGAGAGAGATAAAAATTTGTTGAAACAATAAAAAGTGGAGGCAACAATAAACGACGTTGGAATGCCCCGAATCTGTTTGTTTTAGATTCTGTCTCTTTTTGTGTTCGGACGAAATCTCATCCGGATTTATGTTTGCTATTTCGGATCGTCTGACTCTTGTTTTTGGGAAATCCACATTGGGGATCTGTTATGACCATCGGTCGGTCGAGAGAGAGAGAGAGAGAGAGAGAGAGAGAGAGAGAGAGAGGGAGTTGCTAAAGTTTCTGAAATTTATGTACTTTTAGTGCCGTTTTATAGTTTATACACGACTGAATTATTTCATCGTTGTTACTTATCTTAGAATATTCAGTACTTTATATTCATTACTATTCATGTATTTCCTTTCGTCACTGTAGCCCTTGGGATTTCAGCATCCTGCTTTTGCAACCAAGGTTGTAGCTTTGCTAGTAATAATAATAATGATAGAGATACTTTGATTGTGAGATGCAACAATGGAGAGAGAGAGAGAGAGAGAGAGAGAGAGAGAGAGAGAGAGATAATCTTTTGAATACCTCACTATACGACCCTGTTAGTATGATGATCATCAGGTCAAGATCCTTTACATGCTTTATTTCTCTGATCTCCCGACCCACAACAGTCGACTAACAATTAGTCACCCAGACTTCACCTTAGGTAGAGGGGAAGCAAATTGGATTTTAAGGGAGCGTGCAACATCGTCCTCCATAATTCAGGACAGGAATTGAACGCTGATCATTCATTTTGTGATTGATTGATTTTCAGTTTTCTGGCATCCTGACATCGAAGGTCATTGACGCCGATATCGTTTGTTATAAATAAGCACTAAAATGAAATTCAGTTTAAAACCATAAAAGCGACGATTTCCTTATTATTATTATTATTATTATTATTATTATTATTATTATTATTATTATTATTATTATTAGCCAAGCTACAACCCTAGTTGGAAAAGCAAGATGCTATAGCCCAAGGGCTCCAACAGGGAAAAATATTCCAGTGAGGAAAGGAAATAAATAAATGATGAGAATAAATTAACAATATATCATTCTAAAAACAGTAACAGCGTCAAAACAGATATGTCCTATATAAACTATTAACAAAGCCAAAAACAGGTAAATAAGTTTCAGAAGACCTGCTTCTGAAATAATCTAAAAATACCATTAATACAATACAACACATCCTGCCCAAGAATCTTGGCAAGGATGAACTTGCCATCCTCACCTCGAGTCTCAAACATGAGATGAATGTGCTATCACTTTCAGTAGGTACGAGTGGGACAAAGACTGATGAAAGAGTTAGCTGAGCGAGGTTACTTAAATATTTCGTAATTAAAATTAATATATGTTTTATGATGAGTATAAATTTTGAATAGTATGGAAATGATACGTTTCAAGTTTTCTGGATAATTAGTCCGTTTAGGCTGCCAATCATCTTCCTTTGAAGTCAGCCCTTTGAGGGTTTGGGCTCATTTCCCGACAGGGAAAGTCATGGAATCGCGTACATATACTGTGTGTGTATATATATATATATATATATATATTATATATATATATATATATATGTGTGTGTGTGTGTGTGTGTGTATCTGAGAGAGAGAGAGAGAGAGAGAGAGAGAGAGAGAGCGTGTGTTTAGACGATGTCATGACTTTCCCTATGTGTGTTCGTATTTATACACTGTATATGGGTGAATAGAGTTATTTATACCTTAAACCCAAATATTTCAAAAGCGATAAAGAGAGAGTAAATTTATACGTGTGCAAACCGCAAAAATCATATTGACAATCACTGAAATTATGGTTCTGGTCCAACCATTTTCGTTCTGGGTCATTCTAAATTGGGCAATAGGTGGAACAGGGGATTCAGTTTGTGTAATTCTATTGATCCGAATAAAAGTTATTTTGTAATCTATTTTTATTATTCCAGAGTTCCCTCAATAATCTCTTCGCTTATGGGGGGTTAGCTTGATCAGTCCATTGGTAAAAAATGAGAAATATAGTTATTTTAGATTCTTCCCTTTATCAAAATGACTCCCTTTGTAGTTGAATCGGTGAAAGTTCAAAAGTTCAAGTTTATATTGAATGGTTTTTTTTATTTTTCCTTTTTTTTATCAGGTTGACGGAAGTCGATTTTCTATAGTTTATATATGAAAGATAGATTTTAATGTAGTAACTGTTCTTAAAATATTTTATTGCAATTGTTCATTACTTTTCTTGTAGTTTATTTACTTCCTTATTTCCTTTCCTCACTGGCCTATTTTTCCCTGTTGGAGCCCTTGGTCCTTAAAGCATCCTGCTATTCCAACTAGGGTTGTACCTTAACTGATAATAATAATAATAATAATAATAATAATAATAATAATAATAATAATTAGATATCTAAAGCTCTCACTTTTGCCGATTCTTGAGGAATTTACTTCTCTTCTAAGTTCTTATTTGACTTATTTCTGTCCTCTTACCTTCGTGTCTATCACATCTGTGACTGGTTGCTTGTCCTTC
>NC_090738.1:112339220-112342955 GCF_036898095.1 Palaemon carinicauda
GAATGTTTGTGAGGGGGAGTTCAGCTGATGAGACCTCTTAACTAGTGTCTGAACTGACTCATTTGCGGAAGTTGCACTTTGCAGAGAGTTCATCCACGATTCAGCATTTAATTGGGATTATTGCAGTGACTGCAGGTTGTTTTTTTCTCTTAAGCCACCCCCATATTACGGAAAACTGCTTTATGCTAATATCTGGTGTAGGATATGGAATCCAACCTCCTATCGAACGTCTAGTCATCTACGTGGTCACCAGTGCTGAATGGCGTAGCAATTAGCGCACGTTTGCTATGTTCGTGGATCACTCCCAGTTAGGAGCCGTATCTTGGAGTGATTCAAAGATGCGTGGTCTTGCAATCTCATCCCCGCGAAATTTACTGAAAACTAATAGGTTTTACCTTTTTTATGCAACCTTCAAAGAGAAGGATGTACAGCTGGCTTCATTAATACCGGTACACTAACGTCTCCTTATCTTACCCTGAAGTGTACCGGAATAAGTGAAGCCAACTGTATATACGGTATACATAAAGATAAATATATACTCGAAATGTGTGTGTGTGTGTGTGTGTGAGAGAGAGAGAGAGAGAGAGAGAGAGAGAGAGAGAGAGAGATATTCTTCAAATGTATGTATGTGTGCCAGAGAGATATTGGGAAGCGGACGCGACGGAACGTGGGATGTCGTTAGGAGAATTGAAACTTCTGAAGCAAATATTGAATTCCCTTCAATATGAAAACGTCTCAGTAAAGTCAGCGCTTTGCCTCAAGGCATCTTCTTAAAGGGCTGATTTCTCTTTTCCTGTGTTTTGTTGCGTGTAATGATATGCAGTCTCTGTGCCTGCTTTACTGCTTGCGATGGTATAAATTCTCGGTGTCTTCTTTGTTGCCTGTAATGATATGCATTCTCTGTGTTTACTGTGGTGCTTTTGATATATAACCAATTTCTGTTTCTGCTTTGAGATTATTGCGGCTATATTTTATATAATTTTGAGTTCTAAGTTATCCTTGTTTTTTTGTTTTTTTAACGCTTATGGATCACTTTTTGTTTACTCTGTTTTCCCAGTTTTTGTATTTTTAATTATTTAGATTTCTCGAGTTTTTTCCAATTGTGATGTCTGAAGCAAATTTCCCATTTGGAGCTCCCTTCCTGTATCTCTGTTGCCTGACTGATAGAACTTATTTTTTGCATTCAGCTTTTCCCATTTCTTTATGGGGGTCGCTGTTTCTATTCAGCCTTTTCCATCTTCCTCTGTCCTGTACACCTTATTCTCTTAGCTCTTTTCCTTCATGTCATTCAATTATTTATCTTTCCACCTGAACTTTGGCCTTCCCTTCTTTCTTCTGCCCTCCACCTCCATGTTCATGACCCTTTTACATTTCTCTTCTCTCCTCATGACATGGCCAAACCACTTCAGTTTTCTCTACTGACCTTTCTTTGAGACCTCTTTGAAACCTGGCTGATAGAACAATGCTTTGGAACTCTCTTCCTACTTTCGCTTTCTATCTCTTCCTTCCTCCAAGCTTTGAAATGTCTATCGACTTCCGTTTTACTTAACTATTGATTGAAAACCCACTTCTTTTCCTTTCGATTTTTTTTCTTTAATATATTATTTTAATGATTTCTACAGAAAATCTACTCTATTTTGATGATTCTAAACAAAATCGGCTCTATTTATTTGTATCATAGTAGAATGTGTGATTTTTCCATTTTACTTTTACTTTTATTTGACAAGAATGACCTTTTGACCAGAAGGTCAAAGATGAGCAGAGGCTTTGACAGTGATCTTCCTGGTACACTCTTTAAGAGAGTGACAGAGATATTATCTTGATATTTTTCACATACTGTTTTCTATTAAAGGGAAGGAGATCTAATGTCCCAGACTTTATTAAACAAATGAGAATGTACTTTGTCTGTGTTTGTGTCGTATACAATATATATATATATATATATATACATATATGTATATATATAATGTGTATATACTGATATATATATATATATATATGTATATGTATATAATCTATATATATATATATATATATATATATATATATATGTGTGTGTGTGTGTATGTATATAATCTGTATATATATGTGTGTGAGTAGCCGTATGTCATTTTATATTAACCTAAATATTTGTGGTTTTATTTTATCTTTATTTTATATACTAAACTCTGTTGTTTTTTAAATCTGTAATTTTCTTTTTGTATTATTTGTCTTGATTCTGTTTTATGCCCTTATGAAAATTATCTTCGACGTTATTTCAAATCAGGAAAGTAACGGATTAAAGATTGATCTGTGCATAAAATTATCTTATATTTGAAAAATTGGTCATATTTGACATTTATCAAATATTGCTTTAGGTTCTGGAAGGTAGGATTTTATAGGTAATGGTAATAGCATTATTAATATAATACCGATTCTCAAAATAAATCTATTTATGCATTGATCAGTTCTTAATATTATGATTATTAGTATCATTATAATTGATATTTAAATGCTTATATAATACGCCCGTGAATTAATTTATTTTAGTTATCATCTGCAAAAACAAAGTTGAAATTCACAGCAGCCT
Source organism: Palaemon carinicauda (assembly GCF_036898095.1). Classification (NCBI taxonomy): domain Eukaryota; kingdom Metazoa; phylum Arthropoda; class Malacostraca; order Decapoda; family Palaemonidae; genus Palaemon; species Palaemon carinicauda. Next base: position 112,341,790 of record NC_090738.1, read on the forward strand.
TGCATTGATCAATTAAATTCTCTCTCTCTCTCTCTCTCTCTCTCTCTCTCTCTCTCTCTCTCTGCTTAGGCGTATCAAATTCCCAAGGCGGTGTTCATGCGCTGTTTATGTGTCAAATGGCACATTAAACCCGGATTGATTCAACACGCTCGAGTGGAGTGTCTCCTAGCATTGTGTTGTCTGTCAGTAAACATGTCGGGCGAATGCTTTGTCTCTCAGAGTTTATCGTGAATTATTTTGTGTCTCTCAATATTTATTTGTTGATTATGAAATATATCATCAGCTAATAAGGTTTTTATCTGAACAGGTTTTGTCTAGCTTCCAGTTTATCAAAGTAATATCTTCATAAGCTGTATTCGTTTTCAGTATTGTCACTATAGATTTTTTAAGGTCTTGGCATTTATGTTTTTAATTTCATAAGTTCTTTGTATTTATCTTTTTGATTTCATAGGATCTTGGTATTTTTTTTTATTTCATAGGCTCTTTGTATTTGTCTTTTTGGATTCATAGGCTTTTTGTGTTTATCTTTTTTGTTTCATAGGGTCTTTATATATCGTTTTGGTTCCATAGGTTCATGGTATTAATCTTTTTGGTTTCATAAGCTCTTTGTATTTATTTATTTTTTTGTATCATAGAGACTTTGCATATCTCTTTGGTTCCAAAGGCTCTTGGTATATATCTTTTTGGTTTCATAGGCTCTTTGTATTTATCTTTTTGGTTTCATAGGCTCTTTGTATTTATCTTTTTGGTTTCATAGGCTCTTTGTATTTATCTTTTTGGTTTCATAGGCTCTTTGTATTTATCTTTTTGGTTTCATAGGCTCTTTGTATTTATCTTTTTGGTTTCATAGCTCTTTGTATTTCATCTTTTTGGTTTCATAGGCTCTTTGTATTTATCTTTTTGGTTTCATAGGCTCTTTGTATTTATCTTTTTGGTTTCATAGGCTCTTTGTATTCATCTTTTTGGTTTCATAGGCTCTTTGTATTTATCTTTTTGATTTCATAGGCTCTTTGTATTTATCTTTTTGATTTCATATGCTTCTGGTATTTATCTTTTTGATTTAATAGGCTCTTTGTATTTAACTTCTTGATTTCATAGGCTTTGGTATTTATCTTTTTTATTTCATAGGCTCTTTGTATTTAACTTCTTGATTTCATAGGCTCTTT
>NC_090738.1:112343455-112358455 GCF_036898095.1 Palaemon carinicauda
TTAAAGTAAAGGCAACGTTGGACAAAATTAAAATGTTTCGCCTATTTTGTTTTTATTTTTTCATTTATCTTGTCATTTCTTTTATGAGCGTATTTTTACCCTTTATTCTTAATTAGTTTATTCCTAATACGTGTATTCCCAGCATTATTCCGTATTGTGTTATTCCCTTCCTTATTCTGTATTATTCTTATTCCCTTGTATTCTGTATTTCCTAGTATATTCTATCTTTATTAATTGCATTAAATCATGTTTGATTTTTCACAGATGAATTTACTGCATAAACTTTTATATAGATATCTTTCCCTCTCTTTTACTAAATTATAGATTAGTCAGTTTCATGCACCAGCCACGTCGGCCATGGTGCTAGTGTAAGGTAAAATGGAGATTTGGTTGTTTGATAAATAAATTATTTTAATGAATTTATTTGTAAACCAAAAATTGCTTTATTTAGGTAATCTCATTAAATGATATGAGAACATGAAATACTGTATGTTCACCGCAACTTATCAATTTTTTTCAATGTATAATAAGACGAAGTAATAAGAACCACTGTCAACATTGAATCGTTAACTTTAACAAGCTGTAAAAATGAAATGAAATTTTTGTGACTGGTGTTTGATTTCGATACGTAAATTAATGCCGAGGAGAGTTGAACACCTTTCAATTTATCATATTATGATACAATTAAAGAGTTCTCTTCGAAACGAGTAGTCTTTTTTTTCATCAGTAAATAAAGACTTCTCAAATTATCCGAAATAAGAAAAAATCTAATTTCATTATTTTTCAACCTGAAATAGCATAATTTATGTAAATGGTAATTATGTTAGCTTATAATCAAATACTACTAATCGAATACCTACAATTTTTTTTTCTTTTTTTTCTATAAAAAAGCGAGATAGAGATAAAGAGAATATCGGAACTTTTTTTCATATCGCTGATCACATATTACGATCATTTTATCGCATATTATATCATCAAATATTACATTGTCATATATAGGGTTGTGGTGGTCTATGTGGTATCGTCCCTGACTGGTGATCGCCAGACTGGGGTTCGAGCCCCGCTAAAACGCGTTAGTTCCTTTGGTCACCACAACCTCACCATCCTTGTAAGCTAAGGACGGGGGGTTTATGGGAGCCTACACACACACACACACACACATATATATATATATATATATATATATATATATATATATATATATATATATATATATATATATATACAGTATATAGATACATATATATAAATATATATATATATATATATATATATATATATATATATCTATATACTGTGTGTATATATATATATATATATATATATATATATATATATATATATATATATATATATATATATATATATATATACAGTATATATGTATATCATTAATTTGAAGGTTTCAGTCGAAACATTATCCTTTTTATTTATTCTTTTCGTTTTTACACACATCTAGTGTCATAAAAGCCTGAAATAAGTCGAATACACAAAAATAAAATATAACACGTGGATGTTCTTTAAAAGTTTATGTATATTTATTTTTTATTAGAAAGTGAGGAAATAATATATTATGATTCAAATAAATATCAAGAAATATAAATAAGACTCTCAAGTAAAAAAATGATCAAAACGAAATCAAATGAGAATGTCATAGGAATTTAAAGTTCTTGTTCATTTTGTGAGTTGGCAATTATATAAAAATCCTGATCTCTTTGCTTTTATTTCGCAAATATTTTCGGCAGATATCCGTGAAGAGAAGTGATTTTACCATACTTGCCTAATCTCAAATAGAGTAAAAAATTAGTATATTAGAATCTGTTCTCATTAGATTAGAAGTAAACCATCATAAAGTCCATACCTTCTGAATATAATGAAAATATGATTTCTTGTTTTGATAAGATGGTTTTATTCGTTTTTTTTTATTTTTTGATATATATTTTGATTGAATATATTTTTTCACATAATTTACGGATGTACTTTACCTTCAAATTCTTCTGTCCATTGATATTCTCGGAATTTCTCTCTCTCTCTCTCTCTCTCTCTCTCTCTCTCTCTCTCTCTCTCTCTCTCTCTCTCTTCTCTCTCTCTCTCTCTCTCCATCGTTTTTTAATATATATATATATATATATATATATATATATATATATATATATATATATATATTTACACATACACACATGAGGATGTGTTTTAAGTAGACAATAGGTACTGGTGACTAATTAGTGCAATAATGCAAATATCATTATATTGCAATGATTATGGATGCCGAGAGAAGAAGGTCAATGAAAGAACGAAGGGAAATAATCTTCACTGAACGATTAGTACAATATTGCTAATAGCCAATGTCGTGTGGCATTAAATTTTGTTTTCACCCGATAACAATAGACTTTAAAAAATTATCGAAAATATACAGATTGTTTGAAAATGCCATGAAGCCCATGGATTCCAAATATATTGGCAGGCAGTTAATTCTAATAGCCAGGACTTTTCCATCATGAGGGTCAATACTACACAGTATTCTAGAAGTTTTATTCCAGCTGTTACCAAGTTGTGGAATGATCTTCCTAATCGGGTAGTTGACTCAGTAGAACTTCAAAAGTTCAAAGATGGAGCAAATGTTTTTATGTTGACCAGGCTGATATGAGTCTTTTTATAGTTCATATATGACATATCTGTTTTTGACGTTGTTAATAGTTTATATAGGACATATCTGTTTTGACGCTGTTACTGTTTTTAGAATAACATATTGTTAATTTATTCTCATCATTTATTTATTTCCTTGTTTCCTTTCCTCACTGGGCTGTTTTTCCCTGTTGGAGCCCTTGGGCTTGTAGCATCGTGCTTTTCCAACTAGGGATGTGGCTTGGCTGGTAATAATAATATAATAATAATAATAATAATAATAATAATAATAATAATAATAATCAATATGAGTGATTCGAAATGTTTTGGAAAAGCTTTGTAATGGACCATTGATACCTTTTTAGTTAATATCCAGAAAGTTGGAAAAAGACTGTTTAGTAAAAGTTTGAAGATTTTGTTAATACTGAACATATTTACTGAATTATTTAACAATTTTTGTGAGCATTTTGGACATAGATGTTCAATTGGTCGTTTTTACTTGCATTTTTTCATGGACTGACTGAGTGGTGGAAACGTTAGTTACGGTTGGTTGCAAAAAGCGAAGTTGAAATGTCATATTATTATGAAGAATTCTTTTTTAAGTTAATCTTTTCCTATTTTAAATGCAACACCACACACACACATACATATATATATATAGAAATATATATATATATATATATATATATATATATATATATATATATATATATATATCCCATCATAAAAAGAAGATAAAGAAACCAGATTTGAATAAATTAACCGAAATTTTCCTGCAGTTATTTTACATTTTTACGCCCACTCCATTAGCTTACTGGCTACCAACGCTAGAGCCCGTATTTATACTGTATATATATATATATATATATATATATATATATATATATATAGATTGCTAAGCAACAACCCTAGTTGGAAAAGCAGAATGCTATAAGCCCAGGGGCCCCAACAGGGGAAAATAGCCCAGTGAGGAAAGGAAACAAGGAAAATTAAAATATTTTAAGGACAGTAACAACATTGAAATAAATAATTCCTATAATAAACTATAAAAACTTTAACAAAACAAGAGGAAGAGAAAATCAGATAGAATAGTGTGCCCGAGTGTACCCTCAAGCAATAGGCGGAGAAATAAAAAACAACAACATAAAGCGGAGAAATAAAAAACAACAACATCAACAAATTCGTCAGCATGCGATATGAATTACAACGAAGGCAAATATTGGGACAAAATCCATAATGTTTTATATACATGAACTGATTTTGTGGCTGAAATCATTCTGTATGTCGAGATGAGTTATTCCATTTTGACCGAGCTGCCGCTACACTGATGGGTTATGATGATGATGTTGCAACAGATTTTTGTGTCTAGATTTCTCTTTATTTAGCTTTTTACTCGTCTATTGGCGTATGTATATGTATGTACATTATGTTTATATATATATATTATAATATATAATATATATATATATATATATATATATATATATATGTACAGGTATATACATATGTGTATATATGTGTGTGTGGTAGGGGGATTATGTATATATATTTACATATATATATATATATATATATACATATATATATGTATATATATACATATATATATGTATATATATATACATATATATATGTATATATATATACATATATATATGTATATATATATATATATATATATATATATATATATAAATATATACATATATATGTATACAGTATATATTCTTGTTCAGATTTTCTCAATTGATGAAAATCATACTCTCTCTCTCTCCCTCTCTCTCTCTCTCTCTCTCTCTCTCTCTCTCTCTCTCTCTCTCTCTCTCTCCCTCTCTCTCTCTCTCTCTCTCTCGTGGCGGGAGACGGATTCCTGAGTCCTAATGATCCTGGAAACTTTGCAGTTAATAGTAGGCTTATTCCGCAGCATCTCGTTTAAATCTTCTTACCTTGATCACCATCTTCAACGCCATTTTCATCATCAGCCGACTTAGCCTTTTCACTATCATCTTCCTCACTAGAGACTGGTGTTATCAATTTTCATGTCATGATCAGTATCATCATGATTATTACCGTAGCATTAAAAACAGGTGTTATTGTAATTACAGATCGTTATAAAAAAATATTTGCGTTTTCTATTTATCTATTTATGTCGTCGTTATTATTATTGTTGTTTTGTTGTAGTTGGTATTATTATTATTGTTATTATTATTATTATTATTATTAGTAGTAGTAGTAGTAGTAATAGTAGTAGTAGTAATGTTTTTACTATTTTACTAGGATTACAATGATTATTTCTACTATTTTCAGTATTTTCTGTGTATTATAACTCTTGTTGTATTACCGTCAGTTTAGGCAAAAACTTCTCAATTACAAACATATTACTGTACTTGAAATTAAAACTATTATAAATCTTACAAAATTCATCATCTGCAGTAACGTTATCATCATCATTTTCATTATAATCTAGAAAACCGATCATGTAAGTGCAATATATTAAGCAGTAACATCATCATCATCGGCCGGATCTACTCCACCATCATCATCATGATCATCACTATCAACGTAATCTCGAAGAGAATTGTTTTCATCGCCTACATTTCTCTCGGGACTCACAGCTTAATCTCTACCATAATAACCTCATCTTGAGAGAGCTTGGAGATACTCTCTCTCTCTCTCTCTCTCTCTCTCTCTCTCTCCCATATCATTATACATTCAAGTTGTTGCTTCTTTAGTATGCGGATCTCTGACCTCTCCTTATAAGTGCTTTGGAGAACCTACCGGATAGGGATTTTTTTTATATTAGGCTACTCTCTCTCTCTCTCTCTCTCTCTCTCTCTCTCTCTCTCATATCATTATACATTCAAGTTGTTGCTTCTCTGACCTCTCCTTATAAGTGCTTTAGAGAACCTACCGGATGGGGATTTTTTTATATTAGGCTACCCTCTCTCTCTCTCTCTCTCTCTCTCTCTCTCTCACTCTCTCTCTCTCTCTCTCTCTCTCTCTCTTTGTTGTGCATTATAATACGCCGCTGATCTCGAATGTCTTTATTATTATTTTCTTCATATGATTTTTAAATCAAACTAATAAAGATAATGTTGGATTTGCATCTTTGATTAGTAATCATAGTCGGCGTCTTTTTTTCCGTGGTTGTATTAATTTTAGTCGTTTTTCAAACATACCATTTCATTTTCTTGTTTCAATTTGTGCGTTTTCACTTTCTGTGACTTACTAGTTTTTTATTGCTACTTTGGAGTATAGTATACTTTTCAGTGATGTAGCCACCACCATCATCGTCTTCATCACATATTATTATTATTATTATTATTATTATTATTATTATTATTATTATGTTGCTTTCTTAAAACAATTAGACTTATGAATATTATTGTTGTTATTATTATTATTATTATTTTTATTATTAGTATTATTATTATTGTATTGCTTTCTTAAAACAATTTGACTTATGAATGCATTACCTAAGTACCTTTGAGATCATAGCAATTGCATTCTAAATAGAGTTTAAAATAAAAGATAAAAAAGATATATATGGATGTGTATATTTGTGGCACAGTTGGTTAAAAACTTTAAGAAGACCCAACAGTTCTTTGACTTTGCATCTGTGTAATACCGTTCGTTACATGATTTTGGGTAAATTATTATTTGTTTGTATGTATGGTTTGACATCTTGATGAAAATATGGAAATAAATTATATCAGCAGCAATTTCAAAGTAGAGTTCTCTAGTAGATAGTAGAATCCATCTTTACTACACATAACCTGTTGCACTTCAACAATATCTTTAATGCATGCAAGTGATATCAAACCGTAGTGGAACTGATTGAAATCCATGACATATGTAGTGGAATTAACATATGTATCAACTGTCATCTTTCAAGTTAACAATAAAAAATCGTCAACTGGATCTCATTACAATATTATCGTATGAATACTCAAATCACAAATCGCAATTCTAAAATAATAACGATTTTTCATACGTTATTGCAGATGAATGCTCCATCTATCTTACAAGTAACTATTAAAAGGTAATATATTATCATTTGACTCTTGGAAAAAAATCGTGAGAAACAGAACGCGCTCTAGGTCTCAGAAGACCTTTTTGCATGTTTTCAAATACTTGTCAAAACAGCTTTCTACTCTGTTCCTTACATTTTGATATATTGTCTTTTTAAGATGATAAACATTTCTCTTTTATTTTTATTTCCACGACATTCCTATGTCGTTGTGTAAGAGATGAATGTTGCAACTATTATTATTATTATTATTATTATTATTATTATTATTATTATTATTATTATTATTATTATTATCAATGATACTGATATGTAATACACACCTGGTAATACGGCTCTTGTTCATGTCAACTTAGAGAATAGAAATTATTAAAAATAATCAAAATTCGTAAAGGTAAATATATTAGGGGAATTTGCGAATTCGATACAAAAGCTGTGATGTCACTTTTTAAACATGATTATTATTAATATTAAATCTGCATCCTGTTTCTCTCATCCTTCCCCCATTTATTGAAGTCATCATCACGCTTTTTTTTTTCTCTGTTAAAGCTAGTGTTATTTATTTCCATTTCCGTAGCATAAACTGTTAAAACAGATAGGTCACATTTGATTGTATGTTTTGAATTTGATTAGTTTCATCTCTTCTACTGAAAATAAATTTTAAAGGAGAACGTGACGTTTAAAGTATATATACGACCTGGTATAAGAGGAAGAGTTTAGGTGGATAAATGATGATTGGTGAACCAGATAATCTCTCTCTCTCTCTCTCTCTCTCTCTCTCTCTCTCTCTCTCTCTCTCATATATATATATATATAGATATATATATATATATATATATATATGTATATATATACATATATATATACATATATATATATATATATATATACACGCGCGCGCGTATCAATGTATTTCCATTTATGTTTCTTTTTTCGTTTTGTAAATTTGCCCACATCTATGTATGGTGAATTTTCATCATTGCAGGGATATGTCATAGAAATTAATTGAATATTTTAAATTACCTCGGATGTTCATAAAATTTATTTACTGTAGCCAAAAAAAAAGTATATTGTTTTCAAGTTGATTTATATTTCGATAATTTTATAGTTGTTTCACTTTGTTCGGTTATCTCTGGATGTCAAAATGTAAAAGTAAATCTATCGAAACTCAAGGATTTTTCACCTTTATCAAGCTAGAGACAGGTCATTATGCTGTTGCCTAATGTCCTAGATAACGAACATTCATGAACGTGCGCTCACACACACACACACACACACACACATATATATATATATATATATATTATATATATATATATATATATTTATATATATGTATATATATGTGTATATATACACTTATATGTATATATGTGTGTATATATATTTATATATGTGTATATATATATTTATATATATGTATGTATGTATATATATATATATATATATATATGAAAACCTAAACCCCCTTTCCACCTAACCTTGGACCAGGGAGAACTAGGTAATGGGTACTGATAAATCCACAGGTAGACCCCTTTGTCCTCCGAAACCCCTACGCTTAGTTTACAAGGAGAGTAAGGTTACAGACGCCAATGTAAACTATCGTGCTATGAGCGCAGAGCAAGCTTGCCTCCTACTGATGTGAAGTCTCCGACGTTTCTGCTAGGCTACAACAGCCTTTCTTTGTAATAAGTAATTTTCATTCATAAACTGGGATAAACAAGATAATTTCATGGCAGTCATTAACACATTAATTTTCATGGCAGTCATTAGCACATTAAGATAATTTTCATGGCAGTCATTAGCACATTGAGATAATTTTCATGGCAGTCATTAACACATTAGAATCATTTTCATGGCAGTCATTAGCACATTAAGATCATTTTCAAGGCAGTTATTAGCACATTAAGATAATTTTTATGGCAGTCATTAGCACATTAAGATAATTTTCATGGCAGTCATTAACACATTAAGATAATTTTCATGGTAGTCATTAGATCATTAAGATAATTTTCATGGCAGTCATTAACACATTAAGATAATTTTCATGGCAGTCATTAGATCATTAAGATAATTTTCATGGCAGTCATTAGATCATTAAGATAATTTTCATGGCAGTCATTAGATCATTAAGATAATTTTCATGGCAGTCATTAACACATTAAGATAATCACTTGGTAATTGAAGGAGTAAACTCGGTTGTAAAAAATTCACGTGGATTCAAATGTCTTATTTTTCACTGAATCTAGGATTTTTAGGTTTATATAACAGTTTAGATCCTCCTTATGCATTTATATTTTAATAATGGTATATAAACTTTCATGAGGGCTTCATGAAATGTCATCTATTTTTGTTAAAAAAAAAATAATAATGTAAAATGAAGTCTCAAGTGAGGATGCGATTTGAGTGAGGAGACAAAAAATATATTGCCTTTTGAAAGAATAAATGGGAATTTCTGGAAGGCAGGATATTCTCTCTCTCTCTCTCTCTCTCTCTCTCTCTCTCTCTCTCTCTCTCTCTCTCTCTCTCTCTCTCGTGTATCCAATTTCCCGTCATTTATAGCTTCTATTTCTCCTCGTCGTCCTTCTTAATATCCAAGTCAGGTCTCTATCAACGCAGAAAACTAGGTTTTGCTTATGGAGTTTTCAGGGGGGAAACGGCTCTTTTTTTTCTTTCTTTCTTTTTTTTTAACTGTCGCTGTTTTGCGAGACTTGGTTCGTTCAGTAATTATAAACGACGACTTTTACATGCAATTAATTATGTTTTTACGTTTTTAAACGACGAGGAAGTTACCTAAAACAAAATGTTAAAGGATATGAGAGAGAGAGAGAGAGAGAGAGAGAGAGAGAGAGAGAGAGAGAGAGAGAGAGAGAGAGAGAGCGGCCTCTTTATAGTGACTATATGTTTGGAGAGATGAAAATATTTAGATTGATTTTATGGTATCATAGGGAGAGAGATAATGTCTTTATGATAACGTATTTTGAAGCACGAGTTAAAGTATTTTCAGGGTTTCCATAGCGATAAGAACCAATGCTGCCTTTGACATAGCTTGATCTACAACAACAATAACAAGTATTATCAGATTTTTTTCTTTTTTCTTATTTTTTATGCATTGATCCTATTATGTAAAAGGTTGCCTTTATTCTGCTATATTTTGTTTCGAATGCAAATATGAATATAAGACGGGCTGAAAATACCCCACATCTTAGAAGAGTGATAGCGATTCTGATATCAATGCCCCGATGAAAATATGAATCACCGATTAACACGCATATTTTAGATGACTATAAATGAAAAAATGAAGAAATACAAGTAGTAGTATTATAATTAGCTTTGTTTTCATTGATATTTTTTCTAACTATCATCCGAAATACGCTCAAGTTGCCCTTTGTATGGGAAGATTCTTAAAAACTGAATCGCTAATAGAGAAATTAGGAAGAACCAGAAGAAAAGGTTGATAATATCTGGGACAGTTTCAACCCTATATTATGACTCGCAATTCCACCGAGTTGTAATTGAGTATCAAAATCTGGGGTTAAGATGAGGAATGTATAACTTCAACCTCCAAGATACATATACATATATATATATATATATATATATATATATATATATATATATATATATGTCTGTATTATATATATATACATACATATATGTATATATATATATATATATATATATATACATACATATATGTATATATATATATATATATATATATATATATATATATATATATATATATATACATATATATACACACACAAATATGTATATACATACACACACACACACATATATATATATATATATATATATATATATATATATATATATATATGTGTGTGTGTGTGTGTGTGTGTGTGTGTAAAATCATCGAATATTATTGTAATATAAGGACTCGAACTGTGATTCTCGACCCAAAGTGACCTTATGAACCGTTCTAGAACTCGGACCGTAATGCTATCTTTCTGCGAGTCTTGACATGGAATTTATTACCCGTTCACTATTTTTGTTATGACAGAAAAACAGTAAATATTTGTTTTTTTTTTCTCTCTCTCTCTCTTGCGAGTCACCCCCATAAATAAAACGATTCAATACTTTATATACACACACACGTCGGAACACATATGAAGTATTTATATAATTAAATATGTACAATATATTGCTGTATATATATATGCATATATATACATATATGTAAATGTATGATTATATGTATAAACTATATATATGTGTGTGTTTATATATTTATATATACATTTATAAGTAAAATGATTTAATACTTTATATACACATACGCACGAACACATTCAGTATGTATATGTTTACATATGTACAATATATAAGTGTATGTATATACATATATGTAAATAATTATGATTATATGTATACACCATATTATATATATATATATATATATATATATATATAGTATATATATGTGTGTGTGTCTTTATATATTCATATATATATATATATATATATATATATATATATATATATATATGTGTGTGTGTGTGTGTGTGTGTGTATAGAAGTGTGCGAGCAGAGAGGCGTAGCACAGAATAACTATGTTAATAGAGGATGGCGCTTAGAAGTATTATCGCAATATCTCTTGAATTTACTGGCGTCATCAGGTAGAATACTTCCAGGAAGATTTTTAATCACGGTCATGGCGTAAACATAATGATACACCTTTGGTATTATGGGGTAAATGTTTGTAATCACGCCAGCTATGAATAAGTAACAGAGCGTGATTGTAATTGGCAATTATAGATACGACTGGATTATTGACGAGAATAAAATACGTGAGCGTAACCGAACTGATTTTACAAAAAGGGCTCTTTGTAGTCAAGCTAATTATGATATGCTGTTATGCAAAACTAATTCTCCTAGTTTTTGGATGCAGTTAAGCAGATGCCTTTATTACCACGATAATTACATCACGGCGTCAATTAGGCTCTCCGCTATACGCATTGTCTCATATTGCCCCTTTTTAAATTACGCATTTTTGTGAATAATGCGTTTATAACGTTGGTTCGCTGCTGTGTGGTTAGTATGTTAGGCATTTAGTGCCTATTGTATTCATCACGTATGTTTAATAGGCTTACTTTAATTAAGACTTGAATATTAGATTTGTCTCAACAATTTGTTTTTTAATTATCAACGTGTGTGTCTGTGTTAACTTTTTCTTCCTTTGGATCAATAATGGTTTTAGTTGTGCCCAGGCAGCTAGTAATATGTTTTGTTTTCATTTTACAGAAGAGGATTTAATTGGAGAAACAGTATCAGTTTTAGAATTTTTTTTTAAATTGTTTGTTTTACAAAGAATTTCGCTCCGTTTGAGAGAGAGAGAGAGAGAGAGAGAGAGAGAGAGAGAGAGAGAGAGAGAGAGAGAGAGAGAGACGGGTTAGTTCATGAATTTACCGTTTTGTGGTATAGGTTGACTTCCAATACATGATATTTCATTGTCGTTACATCCGTAGACGAGTTGTCACTTATTGTGACCAAATTTGCTTTTTAAATGCTATGGTAATAATAACAATGAAGATAACTCGGTGAGGAAAGGAAATAAGGAAATAAACTATAATAGAAGTTCAAGAACAATAACAACATTAAAATAAATCTTTCATATTTAAACTATAAAAACTTCAAAATAGCCACCCGTTGAGATACTACCGTGAGAGAGTTATGGGGTCCTCTGACTGGCCAGACAGTACAACGTTGTATATTTCTCTCAGGTTACGGTTCACTTTCCCTTTGCCTACACATACACCGAATAGTCTGGCCTATTCTTTATAGATTCGCCTCTGTCCTCATACACCTGACAACGCGGAGATTACCAAACAATTCTTCTTCACCAAAGGGGTTAACTACTGCACTGTAATTGTCAGTGGTTACTTTCCTCTTGGTAAGGGTAGATTAGACTCTTTAGCTATGGTAAGCAGCTCTTCTAGGAGAAGGACACTCCAAAATCAAACCACTGTTCTCTAGTCTTGGGTAGTGTCATAGTCTCTGTACCATGGTCTTCCACTGTCTGGGGTAGAGCTCTTTTCCTTTAGGGTACACTCGGTCACACTATTCTATCTTATTTCTCTTGCTCTTGATTTGTTAAGTTTTTATGGTTTATATTTAAAATATTTATTTAGATGTCACAGTTCTTAAAATATTTTATTTTTCCTTGTTTCCTTTCCTCACTGGGCTATTTTCCCTGGTGGAGCCCCTGGGCGTATAGCATCCTGCTTTTCCAACTAGGATTGTAGCTTAGCAAATAATAATAATAATAATAATAATAATAATAATAAAAAAAAAGGAAGAGATCTAAGATATAATAGTGCGCCCGAGTGTACCCTCAATCAAGAGAACTCTACCCCAAGACAGTGGAAGACCATGGTACAGAGGCTATGGCACTAGCCAAGATTAGAGAACAATGGTTTGGTTTTGGAGTCTCCTTCTCCTAGAAGAGCTGCTAACCATAGCTAGAGTTTCTTCTACCTTTACCAAGAGCAAAATAGCCAATGAACAGAACTACGGTGCAGTAGTTAACCCTTTGTGCGAACAAGAATTGTTTGGTAATCTCAGTCTTGTCAGGTGTATGAGGACAGAGGAGAATGTAGAAAGAATAAGCCAGACTAATCGGTGTATGAGTGGGCAAAGAAAAATTGGCCATAACCAGAGAGAGAAATCCAATGTGTTACTGTCTGGCCAGTCTAAGAAGCCAATAACTCATTCTTGGTAGTATCCCAGTGGGTGGCTGATGTCCTCGCTAATGTAGTTGTCAAATTCAGTTAAACTCTTTCTTAACATTGATGGCCATAGAATGATGAAAATGTAGAAGTCAGCAATGAGCTTAAAATTTAATAAAACAACTCCAAAGATGAAAAGCTGCCACCATCTCCCGTAGATTAAATCTTTGTCACTACAGTTCATTGTCAGGCAGGAGCGAACACTGATGCAGTACTGTATTTCCTACGGTGAAGGGAACAACAATGTCTACTTATCGTAATTGAAAACTCTCTCTCTCTCTCTCTCTCTCTCTCTCTCTCTCTCTCTCTCTCTCTCTCTCTCTCTCTCTCTCATATACACAAACAAACACACACCCAAGACATGGAGTTTAGGTATAGATACAATGTAAAAAAAAAGCTTATTAATAATGTTTAAAAATTCAAGTATAAAAGTTCGAGAAAGAGAGAGAGAGAGAGAGAGAGAGAGAGAGAGAGAGAGAGAGAGAGAGGGAGTGGGGGTTATTAGCATACATAGACATAAAGCTATAAAAGAACAGTAGAATTGCATATTCATTTTATATTAGTTTTTACTGCCTCATTGAACGCCTTACTTATTGGCAATTTTTTTCATCCAAATGTCAAAGAGTGAACCAAATTATGCTTAGAATTTGAAGGTAAATGTCAAGGGACAAAAACAGAAAGATTATTTGAGGTCGACCGATTATTGGTTGATGAATTTTACGCAAAAAACAATTCGAATATGGTTTGATATATAGCTATATTGATAAAAAAAAGTTAAAATTTTCAATAAATAGTAAAATACGCTAAATAATAAAACAAATATATTATATATATATATATATATATATATAGAGAGAGAGAGAGAGAGAGAGAGAGAGAGAGAGAGAGATTGCAAGATATTATAAAACTACTCGAATAAAAGGTAATGAACAATCATCGCGAAACCATAAAAGCCACAACGGACACCATAGAAATTAATTGAATTAAGCGGTTGGGTAAATAGAATAATAATAAATGGAATACTGCTGGCCAAATACCCTTCGTATTCACTGGCAAAGGTCACTTGGCTCTGACATTTGAATTGGCCTATTGACTTTTCTCGGCTGCTCGCTTTCATAACTGTAATATGATAATGATAATTATGCATGCAAATTCCTTATTGCCCACTATAATTCTATTATTATTTACTGGCAGTTTACAGTAAAATGGTATCAATGTTTGGGTTGGAAAATATAATTGAATATATTTTTTTTTGGAAGAAAACTGATGATGGTAGTAAGCCTACAGAATCACGTCCATTAGTATTCGGTAGCAATTAAATTATATCACTTTTATGATAGAAGTGATAATGATGATGATGACAGTTATTGAAGACTAAAATGTTTAATCGGAAAAGGGTGAGAAATAATAATTGAGGTGATGATGAATGGGGAAATTAATTAAAAGAACCAAAAAAAGAATAAGGAATCAGTAATCTGAAAATTATGCTGCTATAACTGATTGATCGATTTTGAGTTTTCTATCACGTATAGATGCTAATAATAGTACTTATGATAGTTGAAGGCCTACAGTACAACTTATCAAAAGTTATAG
>NC_090738.1:112363455-112370955 GCF_036898095.1 Palaemon carinicauda
CGTAACTAATTTCTGGGTTAAATTGTAATGACACGCAACCAATTTCTGGGTTAAATTGTTATGACACGAATCCAATTTCTGGGTTAAATTGCAATGACACGCAACCAATTTCTGGGTTAGATTGCAATGACACACAACCAGTTTCTGGGTTAAATTGCAATGACACGTAACCAATTTCTGGGTTAAATTGCAATGACACGCAACCAATTTCTGGGTTAAACTGTAATGACTTTAACACATGTTCACATATTGCCATCATGTCATTTCTTTGTTTCTGAAGAAATATAAATCTTCATCTTTTTATTAAACCAAATACCCCTCAGAAACCGTCTTGCGCGATCTAGTCTCACATTAGCCATTAAGCAGAAGCCACTAAGAACTTTTTCTCTTATTCGCCGGATTTCCTTGATAAGGGATAGACAATTCATTCAATAATTTGATATTTCTTGAAGTAATAAAGTATTATACCTCTGTTTGACATTAACCCTTTTTAAGTGATTTTAGATTTTGACTCAATTTCATATTAGCGATTAAGAAGTCATTATTAGTTTTTTTTTTTTATTTTAATGTTGTTACTGTGCTTACTAATTTTTAATTGATAATTACTTATCTTGTCTATTTATTTCCTTATTTCCTTTCCTCACTGTGTTACTTTCCCTGTTGGAGCCCTTGGGCTTACGGCATCTTGCTTTTCCATCTAGGGTTGTAGCTTAGCTAGTAATAATAATAATAATAATAATAATAATAATAATAATAATAATAATAATAATGTGGAGGGGTACGTGTCACCGCAGACGAAGCTGGAGAAGGCCACGTTTCCACCTCTACCAGTCTGTGATTGTGTTTATATGTCAGAGCCTTAGTTCAGATGATATTTTTAAATAGAAATCTTAAATGGGGAATGGTAGCCACTGTTCTAACTACTGTATATTCATCTCTGAGCATACGTAACGACCTAGGTTCAATAGTCGATGTCAAGGTCTAAATTATTTTTTCTGTTTACAAAAATGATCGGATGAAGTTATGTGCTCTTTGAGTGTTCTTGTTTTATTAAATTTTTGATGATTTATCGACTTACATTTCATTTCTTCTTATTGTATCAATATTTTTTCAGTCGGTATACATTCTTAAGCAAGTGTTAAGTTATCATAATATCCAATTATGAGCCATCTCTTCTTGTTAAAATGGTAACCTTTGGTTTTTCCATGCTCTTTTGGAAGCGCATTCATTCGTACACAACAATTTCCTGTACAATATTGACATGCAGCATGTATGCAGTTGCATTACTAACGATTGTACAGGAAATCGTTGTGTACGAATGAATGCGCATCTAAAAGAGCAAGGAAAAACCAAAGGTTAACATTTTAACAAGAAGAGATGGCTCATCATTGGATTTTATATGTAAGGTAACTCAACATTCACCTAGGAATGTAAGGCGACTGAAAAAAAAAATGATACAATAAGAAGAGATGTAATATAAGTCGATAAATCATCCAACATTTGTTAAAACAAGAATACTCAAAGAGCGCATAACTTCATCCAATAATTTTTGTAAACAGAAAAAATCATATAGACCTTGACTTGGCTGCTTTGCCGAACCTGGGTAAAAATATTCAAATTATTAATCAATAACTACTTATATATTTGTTAATAGGAAATTGTATCTATGATTATAACTATTTTAACTTATTTAATTTATGTTGTGATTGTAATGTCTGTATTGAATCAATTCAGAGTTGATTAACTTTATTATTATCGTCGATATGGCCTTAGCTCCCAGACGCGACGCGACCACTGCCTTAAAACGGGTCCGTGTTCAAGATTGCAATCAAATAATGCCAGGCAGATGTGGCCTTTAACGGAGGCTGCAATAAGACCAAACTACAATTCATAAGCCCTAAACACAATGTAAACTTCAGACCGTTTACTTTTTGACCTTACATTAAAAGACTGTAAAGTCGAGATTACCTGACTGCAGTGCATTCACTAGTGTGTAGGGCACATATTGGGTACGCCGGAGAAGCATATAAAATGGTGGAAATGTAAAGGTACGCGGTTTTGTGTGCAGGTAATCAAAACTTTTAAGTTGTTTTTTACAAGATAGTGTTCTTGTTTCTTTGTGACCACAGTCAACAAACTTTAAAGGGGGGGGGGAGGGGGTCTGTCTCTTCGGTAACCGTGTGCTTAAAAAGATATAAAAAGATTTCAATAGATTTTTGTGGAGAGGTGAACTATGATTTTAAGAAAAGTTAAATGATGATTGGGTTAGATTTTTCCATTTCTTTTCTTTGTTTGTTTGCAAGGGGTGGTGGTTTTCGTTGAGGCATGCCCTCTATTATTGATTCCGTATATCATGAGTGCAAGTTATTATATATTATGTCATGCTTACAGTCCCTAAACATATGAAAGCCATCAAAATTGAAATTTACTTTCATCATACCGTGAATATTGGGGATTAAACGATATAGAAAAAAAAAAAAAAACATTAGCTTTACAGCAAATTAATATGTTTATTGATTAAGCTATTACTGATGAAGTTGGAGAAATTTTGGTCAAAGGATTAAGTGCCCATTACTCGTTATAACGATCAATTTTTATAGAGGATGAAAATATCTTTGTGAGAGGTTACCACACAACAAAATTCATGATCATTCATACATACCTGTAAGGCCTCTAGAAAGGTAACCTTACCTTTGATTAATTGAACCCGCTTTGCATTTTACGTCATTATGTTGAATTATTACTTTCCTGAAGCTTACTCTTCAATTGTATTTAACTGTCTATGTATTTGTATTAATTGATTAAAATTCATTTTTGATAATACTAAAAGTTATGATTGCAATTGTTTTGTTATTTTTATTTTTCATTTGTTGCTATTGTGTTGCTACTGATAACTGTCTTTGTAAATGAAAGTGAAAGTTCTCTTAGGATTACATCGTTCAGGCATTGTACTTTATTGAAGAGTAAGGTACCGGAAATCTCTCTCTCTCTCTCTCTCTCTCTCTCTCTCTCTCTCTCTCTCTCTCTCTCTCTCTCTCTTTCTCTCCAGCGAGTCAGCGTATAGGTTAGAAATAGTGGCAAGTAAGCATATCAGTTAAAAATAGTGGCGAAAAGAAAAAAAATTGACCCTTTAGTTGACATGATAGTATAGACTATAGAGATATTGTTAAAAACACATTCCTGTTATACTTAGGAATAAACCCTATTGTTCTCTCTCTCTCTCTCTCTCTCTCTCTCTCTCTCTCTCTCTCTCTCTCTCTCTCTCTCTCTCTCTGTAAATGCTTAAACTAAATCGCTCTACCAAAGAGCAAATGGAGTCTCCAAGGATGCACTGAAAAGTCTTTTAAGACACCCAAAATCCTTGTTACTCCTTGTAACTCTCTCTCTCTCTCTCTCTCTCTCTCTCTCTCTCTCTCTCTCTCTCTCTCTCTCTCTCTCTCCCATTTACATGAAAAAGAATGTCAGGAATACGCGCAAAGGAAGAAGGATTCTGGCCCCTGATGCGCTTAAGCTGGCAAAGGAAGATTAATCGCCGATATTCTCTATGGAATAATATATATACCCGGCCTTGTATGCCTACGAAACCATTTTTAAGGGCGGAATCTTTTATGCGTGCCTGTATTTGTTCATTGAATTGATTTGTAGAATCATTTACCTTTGCGTGTTTTCTCATTCTTATATTTATTCATGGACTTTGTCCAATATCTATTTCGATACGAATTCATGGCAAATATATATCGTGGCTTGTGTGTGAGATTACGTATCTCTGATGTATTTGTCAGTCTGTATTTGAGATTCGCTTTTATATTCTCAGTAATTGTTGAATCGGTAGAACTTCAAAAGTTCAAAGTTGCACCAAATGTTTTTGTATTGAACAGGCTGACATAAGTCTTTTTATAGTTTACATATGACATATCTGTTTTGATATTGTTACTGTTTTTGAAATATTTTATTGTTATTTTTTTTTCTCAAATTGTTTATTTATTTCCTTATTTTCTTTCCTCACTGGGCTATTTTTCCCTAGTGGAGCCCTTGGGCTTATAGCATCTTGTGTTTCCAACTAGGGTTGTAACTTAGCTATTATCAATAATAATAATAATAATAATAATAATAATGATAATAATAATAATAATTGAAAACTAGATTGGTATTTAAAGGTATGATTATATGCGTTGTTTCCATTTGAAATTTGGTTGAATTTCTTTTTTTCTATGTTTTTCTTAATTACCCGTTTAGTTTCCCTTCTTATTTACCAACAATCTTTGCCAATTTAATACAATTATTTTGCTGTGGTCTCCCCTCCCTCCTCCAGACCATTCCAAAGCTATCCCCTCTTCTTTTTCCTTGCCTCCTCTCCCTTCCTCTTCCTTCTCATCTGGACCCAGAATTCCCTGTATCCTTTATTCGAGTCCTCCGCCCATTTCCTTCGTCATCTCCTCCTTCAGCGGGGGTCACGCTGAGGGTTTTTGACATTGCCGTGATTGCCTCTCTTTTTACTTACTCTCTCGACTTTGGGTCCTTAGTGTAAACCATTTCCTCTAACACTAGAACACACTAAGGTTGTTGCAAGTTTCGATATCTCACAGCCTCACTCTTTCCTCTGGACTGAGACCTAAATTATTGTGGCAACTCTCATGGAAATGGATCTTTGATCGGAGTAATTGCTATCGATAAATTACGGGGCTACCGCGAAGGTAATTGCTTTGCAACCCAGTAATTAGTCAGAACCCCCTCTGCTGAAGCTATATGTCTGTGGTTGCGCTCAAGGATGCTCTTGATTGGGGGTAAAGAGATTCCAAAGCAATGGATGTTAGGTTTGCTTCATTCCTCTTGTATTATTATTATTATTATTATTATTATTACTACCTGCTAAGCTACAGCCCTAGTTGGAAAGCAAAATACTATAAGCCCAGGGGCTCCAACAGGGAAAATAGCCCAGTGAGGAAAGGTAAAAAGGAAAAGGAAATATTTTAATAAGAGCAACAACATTAAAATAAATATCTCCTATTTAAACTATAAAAACTTTAACAAAACATGAGGAAGAGAAATTATATGGAATGGTGTGCTCGATTTTACCCTCAAACAAGAGAACTCTAACCCAAGACAGTGGAAGACCATGGTACAGAGGCTATGGCACTACCCAAGACTTAAGAACAATGGTTTGATTTTGGAGTGTCCTCCTAAAAGAGCTGCTTACCATAGCTAAAGAGTCTCTTCTACCCTTACCAAGAGGAAAGTAGCCACTGAACAATTACAGTGCAGTAGTTAACCCCCTGAGTAAAAAAGAATTGTTTGGTAATCCGTGTTGTCAGGTGTATGAGGACAGATGAGAATATATAAATAGGCCAGAATATTCAGTGTGCGTGTAACCAGAGAAAATGATCCAATGTAGTACTGTCTGGCCAGTCATAAGACCCCATAACTCTCAAGCCGCAGTATCTCAACGGTTGGCTGGTGCCCTGGCCAACCTACTACCTCGGATTATTCAAGTTTTGCAGTTTTTTTGTGTTACGTAGAAGAATCGTTGTCATAAAAAAGATTGTTACTCTTCCAATATTCAGCATATATTTGTGGGAAGAATGTCTGGGTTCACAAGGAGTTGCATGGTGGTCACCCACCCAAGCAATGACCACACCGGACGATAAATATCTTAACGGGTGAAAAGATTTACGTATTGCCATGATCAGTAAAGCTGCATTAGTCAGGGTCATCCATATAAGGTTGGTTTGCTGTGAGCTATCAGACGAAAATCTCCCACCATCATCACTCCATACTTGCCGTCATGGTGATGAAAGCTGGCCAAACCCCAGACATGAATAAGGGCATGTCTGAGGCATTTGTCCTGCAGTGGACTAGAAACAGCTGCATTTGTTTTTGTTGTTGTTGTTGTATATATATATATATATATATATATATATATATATATATATATATATACTGTGTATATTGATAGATAGATAGATAGATAAATATTGTGTGTGTATATGCGTGCAGGTATGTATATATGCATGCGTGTATCTATACCTATCTATGCGTTTGTATGTATGTATATACAGGTTTATATATATATATATATATATATATATATATATATATAATAATGTATGTATATATATATATATATATATATATATATATATAATAATGTATGTATATATACATATATATAGATAAATAGAAATATAATATATATATATATATATATATATATATATATATAATTGTGTGTATATATATATATATATATATATATATATATATATATATATATATATATACACACACACACACACACACACACGTCTTTGTGGCTGACATTTGTTCCGGTCTGTCCGACATTAAATTGGCTTTTGTCTTGACATGGGATTAATCTTTTATTATTTTCGTTGTGCAATTTTACCAAGGCTCCAGAAAAAAGACCATGAGGGTTTATTTATCTTTCCCTGGACTTTCATCACTCCAGACATTTAATAAGAATCTAGAAAATATAAAGTTCTTAAGCCTTTGAACGATATTTCTTGTAATAGCTTGAGAAGAAGGGATATCTAACTCTGTTCGTGTCGTTTGAATCCAAGCCATATGTGAAATAGGGATATGGCTTATTTGAGTTTATTCTATTAGATCAATAGTGAAGTAACTGACAGGAAATTTTCGGGATACATTTTCCTTTTCTGAAACAAGCCCCAAAATTTGCACTCATACTCCTTGGAGATTGCTCTTTGGTTAAACCCATTAGCCGCTTAAAAAAATTCAAGCGTGTTGGAAAAAATTCAAGATGGCTGCCCCATTTTCAAGATGGTTGGAACAATTCAAGATGGCGGACCCTTTTCAAGATGTTTAGAGGAATGGCTTCGCATAACCTTTGCTTCACTACGAGAACATTGTTGCATGATAGGGTGATAACAAAATCATCACTTTGAGTAGGGTTGCTTAAATAATGTAGAAAATGCAGAGGGAGAGAGAAAACTACATCCTGAGAATGAATGACAGAAGTATTAACGAAACCGGTTGACCTTCTATTTCGTTAAAGCCACACAATATCTATAAAGACTGAGAACTTCAGTGAGAATAAACATAACGAGATCATAAAGGTGGCATGCAGTTAAGGTGTAGCTGGAAGAATGCCTCAGGTATTATGTCTAAAGAATAAACTCAGCGCTTCAACCACTCGGAGGTATTGAAATGGATCCGATATTCTGGGGGAGATGATTTGGATTCTCAAAGCTTCTCTATCAATGCTTGCATTTACTCCATGTTCAGTTTGTTATTTTAGATAGAATGTTATAATGGGAGTTTTTGATTATTCTGTAAAAACTTGTTTTATTCTTTTCTTGGCTTATTTTTAGAGTTCAGCTGGGTAGGTTATGCCATTTGTAGGTTATATAGCCAATGAGTATGTAAAATTAATTAAGATTATTTTCATGCAATTGCTTCGAGTGTTTCGACTAATTCCTCGAGTTAACTTCCCCTTTCTTGGGTATGCAACTTCCAGGTTACGAT
>NC_090738.1:112380955-112388455 GCF_036898095.1 Palaemon carinicauda
ATATATATATATATATATATATATATATATATATATATATATATCACTAAATTGAAATGTCACCATATATGTAGGTCCTCTCTCTCTCTCTCTCTCTCTCTCTCTCTCTCTCTCTCTCTCTCTCTCTCTCTCTCTCTCTCTCTCTCTCTCTCATCGTGTTTTGTGATTATGTGTTATAAATCAGATTTACGAGTTAAAGACGACTCATCTTATCAGCTGTATGTTTTATTTTTTCTGGTTTCAGAATTATCTTGACTTGGCAGTGGTCCAAGGAGTTTATCTTTAATTTAATCACATTAAAACATAATTTAATCAGGTTACTATAGAATTATTATGGAAGTGTTTTATTTATTTTCATACTTTTTTACGTATTATTGCGTGTTTATAAGCGTAAAAGTGTAAAACCAGGTTATTAATAATGAATATGTATACCTGAATACATGTATAAGAGACAGACAGATCGCTGCGTTTCGATTACACCATTTCGTCAGTGTATGTTTGTAAATGTAATCCCATACACAGGATGGTTGGCCGTGATTAAACCTCCTTGTCCTATAGATAGCATTCTCTATGCGTCACTGTCGTTTTCCCACACATGTAAAGATCGCCCTGATTATATTAGAATTACAAATCTTCGTTATTCATGCATACTTACATACACATATTACCTCTACCCCTTCGAAATCATTTGATCCTTTTTTTGAAATTACGTTCTCATATAGTCGTGTTTACAACAAAAACAAATGCAGCAGGACAAAGGCCTCAGACGTGTTCTTGTTCATGTGTTTGATTTGGCCAGTTTTCATAACAACGCTTGCCAACTGCGGATTGGTGATAGTGGGAGACTTTTGTCTGATCGCTCACAGCAAACCAACCTAGTATGGGTGGTCCTGACTAGTACAGGCTAGCTGATCATGGCGATGCACAAACCATATTCGTCCTCAAGAAGTTATTATTCCCAAAATTAAACTTAACCTGTACACATCGCATTGGCTGACAAAATTCTCCCTCTGTCTTCCATTTCTGAAAGGGGGGCCCCCTCCCCCCCCCCCCCTCCTTCCCTCTCCCATGAATGTCCTTGGAATAATAATGAGAATCCCCGATCGGGATCGCGTCTTCCGAAGGGATAAAATAGGAGGTCGGCGATTTATAAGGAGTTTTGTCCCTAACGTTATCTCTTAAGGAAAGGGATTCCATATTTATCGTTTAGGGAGAGATTTTTCGGTTTGTATATCTTATGTCAGGTATTGTAAGCGTTTGCGTCTCGTATTTCTGGATACATCTTTGTTTGTTCGTGTCTTCTTTTAGGCATTTGTCCTTCTGTTTGTTTATGTTCTTTTAAGTTTGTGTTATTTTTATCTTATTTATTCTTGTTTGTATATTGTGATTTTTAGGCGACTTTCGAGATTTGTGTTTTACTTCTTTTGTGCTTTCTGCTTCTTAGCCTTCTTTTATGATTACTTTTTTTAATATTTTGGGATTTTTTTGGCAGGTTTGTCTCCTTTGAGGATTTACTTAATCTTTCTCGAAAATTATTTATTCATTTTCCATGCATTACACCAGAAATTCATCTGTGGATTGATTTTTCATCTTATCTTCATTTCAATACGTATTCAAAATATTTTTATATATATATTTGTATCTAAACTTTGGAAAGATTTTCACTTGAACTTTACCTTCGCACAAGTTTGCCCTGAGTTCCCCTTCCGAAATATTTTGATTTCACTATTACTATTATATACACTTTAAACTTCAGTTCTGCCAAGGCTTCCCAATAATCTTCACCTTTAGATTAATCTTCCTTAACTAAGGTTTTTTCCCAAATTTTCAGCCTCTCAAATACTCACAGGAACTTCAATACGGTTTTCACTTGACTCTTAGAAAGATTTTTACCCGAATTTAACATTTAGTAATATTTACTTAAAACTGAATCTCCCCTTATCGTTGAATCAACTTGCTGAAGAGATACCCCGTTCACCTTTCCATTCCAAGTGATCTTCCTATAGGGATCTTCCTCATTCCAATTTGTGACGCCACATAATCTACCTTCAAACCGGTTTCCCCTCTTTAGATGGGAAGCTAAAGGCCGTACTAGATAAATCAGGAAAGCTATGTTAGTAAACTAAATAGAATTTCTATTTCAGTATGTTTGTGGTTTTTACCTCAGGAAATTGGCAGTATTTAGATTTAAGCCACCTGTTAATGTCCACGATGGGCGAATTCCCTCTACCAGATGTCTCTGACGACGAGGTAAACAGATGATTTGCGTTATAAATGTAGATCACCTGGGATTATGTCCTTTTCAATATTTATAATTCGATTATGAAAGGAAGCCGTTTGAAAATGGTTATCTCTCTCTCTCTCTCTCTCTCTCTCTCTCTCTCTCTCTCTCTCTCTCTCTCTCTCTCTCTCTCTCTCTCATTTTGAGATGATAGATAACTTTGAATCTCTTGCTATCTACTGCGGTGGTAGCTAATTTTGAATCAACGTTATATCCATCTCTGTTTGATGTTGAAATGCCGAATGATTTAAATCTCTCTCTCTCTCTCTCTCTCTCTCTCTCTCTCTCTCTCTCTCTCTCTCTCTCTCTCTCTCGTCGAAATAAATACGGGTGTACTACTTCGTAACATGAAAAATTCGAAATGGTATTACTGAGGTTATTGATAACAGCAATTCTTTTGATAAGTAAGAATCTATGATTTTGAGTTCAGCACCCACTGAGTGAACTAGAACGTCATTCCCAAATGAAATGCGAACAAAATGTACCCGGGGTCTGTGGTGTATGGTGAAATATTTGAGTGTGGAAGCCAATAAAAAGAAAAAGGAAAATGAGATGAGTCTTAGGTATATTTAGAGTAAACGCAGCTGACGGTGGAAAGAACATTTGAGGCAATCAACCATTGTGAGAATATTGCTAAAACCGATTCTCTCCGTAGGGGGGTAGTGTCGTCAGTGCACGTCACGTTGTGCACTGTAGTTAAGGGCCTTTGTAGGTCTTCTGCATTGTTCCTTTGGGCCCCAGCTTCACTTGCTTTATATCCTCCTGCTATTTTACCTAGGTTACTGCTTCCTTTCTTTCCTCTTGCTATTTTACCTTGGTTACTGCTTCCTTTCTTTCCTCCTGCTATTTTACCTAGGTTACTGCTTCCTTTCTTTCCTCTTGCTATTTTACCTTGGTTACTGCTTCCTTTCTTTCCTCCTGCTATTTTACCTAGGTTACTGCTTCCTTTCTTTCCTCTTGCTATTTTACCTTGGTTACTGCTTCCTTTCTTTCCTCTTGCTATTTTACCTTGGTTACTGCTTCCTTTCTTTCCTCTTGCTATTTTACCTTGGTTACTGCTTCCTTTCTTTCCTCCTGCTATTTTACCTAGGTTACTGCTTCCTTTCTTTCCTCTTGCTATTTTACCTAGGTTACTGCTTCCTTTCTTTCCTCTTGCTATTTTACCTTGGTTACTGCTTCCTTTCTTTCCTCTTGCTATTTTACCTTGGTTACTGCTTCCTTTCTTTCCTCCTGCTATTTTACCTAGGTTACTGCTTCCTTTCTTTCCTCCTGCTATTTTACCTAGGTTACTGCTTCCTTTCTTTCCTCCTGCTATTTTACCTAGGTTACTGCTTCCTTTCTTTCCTCTTGCTATTTTACCTCGGTTACTGCTTCCTTTCTTTCCTCCTGCTATTTTACCTAGGTTACTGCTTCCTTTCTTTCCTCCTGCTATTTTACCTAGGTTACTGCTTCCTTTCTTTCCTCCTGCTATTTTACCTAGGTTACTGCTTCCTTTCTTTCCTCTTGCTATTTTACCTTGGTTACTGCTTCCTTTCTTTCCTCCTGCTATTTTACCTAGGTTACTGCTTCCTTTCTTTCCTCCTGCTATTTTACCTAGGTTACTGCTTCCTTTCTTTCCTCCTGCTATTTTACCTAGGTTACTGCTTCCTTTCTTTCCTCCTGCTATTTTACCTAGGTTACTGCTTCCTTTCTTTCCTCTTGCTATTTTACCTTGGTTACTGCTTCCTTTCTTTCCTCCTGCTATTTTACCTAGGTTACTGCTTCCTTTCTTTCCTCTTGCTATTTTACCTTGGTTACTGCTTCCTTTCTTTCCTCCTGCTATTTTACCTAGGTTACTGCTTCCTTTCTTTCCTCCTGCTATTTTACCTAGGTTACTGCTTCCTTTCTTTCCTCTTGCTATTTTACCTCGGTTACTGCTTCCTTTCTTTCCTCTTGCTATTTTACCTTGGTTACTGCTTCCTTTCTTTCCTCCTGCTATTTTACCTTGGTTACTGCTTCCTTTCTTTCCTCTTGCTATTTTACCTTGGTTACTGCTTCCTTTCTTTCCTCTTGCTATTTTACCTTGGTTACTGCTTCCTTTCTTTCCTCCTGCTATTTTACCTAGGTTACTGCTTCCTTTCTTTCCTCTTGCTATTTTACCTTGGTTACTGCTTCCTTTCTTTCCTCCTGCTATTTTACCTAGGTTACTGCTTCCTTTCTTTCCTCTTGCTATTTTACCTTGGTTACTGCTTCCTTTCTTTCCTCCTGCTATTTTACCTAGGTTACTGCTTCCTTTCTTTCCTCCTGCTATTTTACCTAGGTTACTGCTTCCTTTCTTTCCTCCTGCTATTTTACCTAGGTTACTGCTTCCTTTCTTTCCTCTTGCTATTTTACCTTGGTTACTGCTTCCTTTCTTTCCTCTTGCTATTTTACCTTGGTTACTGCTTCCTTTCTTTCCTCTTGCTATTTTACCTTGGTTACTGCTTCCTTTCTTTCCTCTTGCTATTTTACCTTGGTTACTGCTTCCTTTCTTTCCTCCTGCTATTTTACCTAGGTTACTGCTTCCTTTCTTTCCTCCTGCTATTTTACCTAGGTTACTGCTTCCTTTCTTTCCTCCTGCTATTTTACCTAGGTTACTGCTTCCTTTCTTTCCTCCTGCTATTTTACCTTGGTTACTGCTTCCTTTCTTTCCTCTTGCTATTTTACCTTGGTTACTGCTTCCTTTCTTTCCTCTTGCTATTTTACCTTGGTTACTGCTTCCTTTCTTTCCTCTTGCTATTTTACCTTGGTTACTGCTTCCTTTCTTTCCTCCTGCTATTTTACCTAGGTTACTGCTTCCTTTCTTTCCTCTTGCTATTTTACCTTGGTTACTGCTTCCTTTCTTTCCTCTTGCTATTTTACCTTGGTTACTGCTTCCTTTCTTTCCTCTTGCTATTTTACCTTGGTTACTGCTTCCTTTCTTTCCTCCTGCTATTTTACCTAGGTTACTGCTTCCTTTCTTTCCTCTTGCTATTTTACCTTGGTTACTGCTTCCTTTCTTTCCTCTTGCTATTTTACCTTGGTTACTGCTTCCTTTCTTTCCTCTTGCTATTTTACCTTGGTTACTGCTTCCTTTCTTTCCTCTTGCTATTTTACCTTGGTTACTGCTTCCTTTCTTTCCTCCTGCTATTTTACCTAGGTTACTGCTTCCTTTCTTTCCTCTTGCTATTTTACCTTGGTTACTGCTTCCTTTCTTTCCTCCTGCTATTTTACCTAGGTTACTGCTTCCTTTCTTTCCTCCTGCTATTTTACCTTGGTTACTGCTTCCTTTCTTTCCTCTTGCTATTTTACCTTGGTTACTGCTTCCTTTCTTTCCTCTTGCTATTTTACCTTGGTTACTGCTTCCTTTCTTTCCTCTTGCTATTTTACCTTGGTTACTGCTTCCTTTCTTTCCTCCTGCTCTTTTACCTAGGTTACTGCTTCCTTTCTTTCCTCTTGCTATTTTACCTTGGTTACTGCTTCCTTTCTTTCCTCTTGCTATTTTACCTTGGTTACTGCTTCCTTTCTTTCCTCTTGCTATTTTACCTAGGTTACTGCTTCCTTTCTTTCCTCTTGCTATTTTACCTTGGTTACTGCTTCCTTTCTTTCCTCTTGCTATTTTACCTAGGTTACTGCTTCCTTTCTTTCCTCTTGCTATTTTACCTTGGTTACTGCTTCCTTTCTTTCCTCTTGCTATTTTACCTAGGTTACTGCTTCCTTTCTTTCCTCTTGCTATTTTACCTTGGTTACTGCTTCCTTTCTTTCCTCTTGCTATTTTACCTAGGTTACTGCTTCCTTTCTTTCCTCTTGCTATTTTACCTTGGTTACTGCTTCCTTTCTTTCCTCTTGCTATTTTACCTAGGTTACTGCTTCCTTTCTTTCCTCTTGCTATTTTACCTTGGTTACTGCTTCCTTTCTTTCCTCCTGCTATTTTACCTAGGTTACTGCTTCCTTTCTTTCCTCCTGCTATTTTACCTAGGTTACTGCTTCCTTTCTTTCCTCTTGCTATTTTACCTAGGTTACTGCTTCCTTTCTTTCCTCTTGCTATTTTACCTTGGTTACTGCTTCCTTTCTTTCCTCCTGCTATTTTACCTAGGTTACTGCTTCCTTTCTTTCCTCTTGCTATTTTACCTAGGTTACTGCTTCCTTTCTTTCCTCTTGCTATTTTACCTTGGTTACTGCTTCCTTTCTTTCCTCTTGCTATTTTACCTTGGTTACTGCTTCCTTTCTTTCCTCTTGCTATTTTACCTAGGTTACTGCTTCCTTTCTTTCCTCTTGCTATTTTACCTTGGTTACTGCTTCCTTTCTTTCCTCCTGCTATTTTACCTTGGTTACTGCTTCCTTTCTTTCCTCTTGCTATTTTACCTTGGTTACTGCTTCCTTTCTTTCCTCTTGCTATTTTACCTTGGTTACTGCTTCCTTTCTTTCCTCCTGCTATTTTACCTAGGTTACTGCTTCCTTTCTTTCCTCTTGCTATTTTACCTTGGTTACTGCTTCCTTTCTTTCCTCCTGCTCTTTTACCTAGGTTACTGCTTCCTTTCTTTCCTCTTGCTATTTTACCTTGGTTACTGCTTCCTTTCTTTCCTCCTGCTATTTTACCTAGGTTACTGCTTCCTTTCTTTCCTCCTGCTATTTTACCTTGGTTACTGCTTCCTTTCTTTCCTCCTGCTATTTTACCTAGGTTACTGCTTCCTTTCTTTCCTCTTGCTATTTTACCTTGGTTACTGCTTCCTTTCTTTCCTCCTGCTATTTTACCTAGGTTACTGCTTCCTTTCTTTCCTCCTGCTATTTTACCTTGGTTACTGCTTCCTTTCTTTCCTCCTGCTATTTTACCTTGGTTACTGCTTCCTTTCTTTCCTCTTGCTATTTTACCTTGGTTACTGCTTCCTTTCTTTCCTCCTGCTATTTTACCTAGGTTACTGCTTCCTTTCTTTCCTCTTGCTATTTTACCTTGGTTACTGCTTCCTTTCTTTCCTCCTGCTCTTTTACCTAGGTTACTGCTTCCTTTCTTTCCTCTTGCTATTTTACCTTGGTTACTGCTTCCTTTCTTTCCTCTTGCTATTTTACCTTGGTTACTGCTTCCTTTCTTTCCTCTTGCTATTTTACCTAGGTTACTGCTTCCTTTCTTTCCTCTTGCTATTTTACCTTGGTTACTGCTTCCTTTCTTTCCTCTTGCTATTTTACCTAGGTTACTGCTTCCTTTCTTTCCTCTTGCTATTTTA
>NC_090738.1:112393455-112398455 GCF_036898095.1 Palaemon carinicauda
CCTTTATGCTTTTGCCCACAAAGATCACACCTCAAGAAAATCATCTACCTTTATTCAAACAGGGACTATATACAGTACTCTTTCCAAAATCTAGTCACTTCCAACGACTAGGTTTTGCTTTCTAAACAAAGCGCTATTTGATTCCTTCAAGGAGTTCTCATTTTAAATTATTGAAGGTTGTCTTTTTTCACACTTTAGTTCTGCTAAAAAAATGAATCACTGAATTAAAAGTTTATGACTTTTCAAATATACAATAAATAACCTTTTATAGATGGAGGATGCAGGTGATATTTTGGATTTTAATGATGAAATATAATAAAAGTAATATTTACTGTTATTCAAAGTGCTTAAGTAGTCATTATGAATATACCTGATTGATTGGTGAGTTTCAAAACAATTAAAAACAAGCTGGAAGCCTTAGAAAATAGCATAACCAATAAGAAATAAACAACGAACCTACAAACACTTTCTTTTTTATAAAGTGATAATTTTTTTTCTTTTTACATGTTGTTGTTGGAGTATTATAGCCAACACTTGTTGGCACGGGCCTTTCCCTTGGTTGGCCCGTAGAATTTTTTTTTTTTTTTTACATACAGCCCTTCTGGGCAAAGCATCAATCATGCATCCTATATTCTCTATACATACATTTTATGTTTTATTAAATTTTATATAAAAATTTGATTTTATCGTATATTTGTCTATATATTTATTTTATATTTAATTATTAGCTTTTATATAAAAATCTGATTTTATCTTATATTTTTCTATATATTTACTTTATATTTTATTATTAACTTTAATATAAGTATTTTACCTTCCGAATTTATTGGGGCCAGCTCTGTAAGAGTCGAGCTTAACTCATTGAGCTTATTATGCTCGTCCCTTTAGAAGGTTTTATAGTTTATATATGAAAGATTTATTATAATATAGTTACTGTTCTCAAAATATTATCTTTTAATTGTCAATTACTTCTATTGCCCTTTCCTTATCTCGTTTCCCTAAAGGGTTATTTTCCCTGTTGGAGCCCTTGGGCTTACAGCATCCTGCTTTTCCAACTAGGGTTGTAGTTTAGCAGGTAATAATAATAATAATAATAATAATAATAATAATAATAATAATAATAATAATAATAATAATAATAATAATAATAATTATAATGATAATAATAATGATGATGATGATGATGATGATGATGATGATAATAATAATAATAATAATAATAATAATAATAGTGACAATGATAATAATGATAATGATAATAAAAAGAAAATAATAATAATAATAATAATAATAATAAAAAGAAAATAATAATAATAATAATAATAATAATAATAATAATAATAATAATAATAATAATAATAAAAAGAAAATAATAATAATAATAATAATAATAATAATAATAATAATAATAATAAAAAGAAAATAATAATAATAATAATAATAATAATAATAATAATAATAATAATAATAATAATGATAATAATAATAAAAAGAAAATAATAATAATAATAATAATAATAATAATAATAATAATAATAATAATAATAATAATAATAATAATAATAATAATAATAATAATAATAATGATGATGATGATAATGATAAAACAACTAAACTGTCCTAGGCGCCCGGCTTTACAGAGTAGCTTCTGAACCGTAGCCCACTGGACTTCCGCCAGGTCTGGTTTCAAGTAACCTGCTCAAAGTGTTCACCGACACGAACTTTCCCTTCTTGTTTTCTATTTTCTTAGCTTTCATTAGACTTCAAGAAACGAGTTTTCTTCTTGCGCAATGTGTATGGATTTAACTTTCTCTATATTGTTGTTTTTCACTGTCATTTATTGTAATTATATGCACAGTGAAGTTAGTCCATAGTCTTAAAGGTTTTTCCGGAATTCTGTTATGTTTAAATCACACAATCTCACGTAATACAAACGGCATTGCCGTCAGTAATATAAGTTGAACTGGGTGTTAAATTGACGTCGCAAATTCCTAGGTCAACGTTGTTTTAGTTATGTAGAAAATTGGAAGAATTTAGTTATGATAATACATATCATCCGAGTTATTCCTTTATTAAACTTAGTAACGAACTAAAGACCACGTAGTCTATAGTCGATGCTTTATCTCGGAATGGGATGGAGTAGGTCATGGGCTTGCAACTTCATCCCAATACAATTTAAGAAATTATATTTTCTATGATAACAATGTTGGTGAAGAACAATTATGTGAATAAGGGAGAAAGAGATACAATAAAACATATCAATGTTCTTGACATTAGCATTTAGTTCTTCTTGAACCTGTGTTCTTTTGTTTGTGCTAAAGAACATTTTTCGACAAGGTTTAAAGGCCGGTTATGAATGGTAGAGGCAAGGGACAGTGACATTGCCCTATCAAGCAGGACAATGCCATAGAGACTAAACATATATACATATGATCAGCGCCCAAGCCCCCACCCACCCAAGGTAGGAGCAAGGGGGACCAGGCAATGGCTGCTGATGACTCAGCAGATAAACTTATGTTGTAGGCTCCCCCAAGCCCCCATCCTTACCTCACAACGGTGGTGAGGTTGAACAACCAAAGGAACTAACGAGTTTGAGCGGGTCTTGAACCTCAGTCTGACGATCACCAGTCAGGGTCGTTACCACATTGGCCACCACAACACTATTTTCCAATATTCTCCAATATTGCAGTTGTCTTTTATGTTGTTCATATGTTGTTCATTCTTTTTACTATTTTTTAGCGGAATATCACACACAAAAATGTAGCTAAAGGAATAAACCTTTCGGCTCCCGGAAGGTACATCGATAAAGCAATTTAAAAACGAAAGAGATGAAAGGAATTGAAAAAAATAAAGGGCAGAATAGATATGATAGAAAGAATTGTTCTGGGGAAAACTACTAGCTAAATAGCAGAAACAAGCGGAAAAGGAAATATTTCCCAAAAGGATTGTTCGGAAAATCGTGTTTTATTTGTTTTATTTAGATAGAAATGTCTTTCCTCTTTTATGCGTTTTTGCGACTACTGCCTTTCTGTTGGGAAAAAACAACACGTTTTGCAGTTCGGGGATTTTGCCAAACGATGGCCGCAAATGCGTTCAAGGGTTTAGTTATTGTCGGAGAGAGAGAGAGAGAGAGAGAGAGAGAGAGAGAGAGAGAGATGGGGGGGAAATCTAGGTTTTCTATATATCATAGTGAGAGAGAGAGGGGGGGGAATCTAGGTTTTCTATATATCGTAGTGAGAGAGAGAGAGAGAGAGAGAGAGATGGGGGGGAAATCTAGGTTTTCTATATATCGTAGTGAGAGAGAGAGAGAGAGAGAGAGAGAGAGAGAAGAGAGAGAGAGATGGGGGGGAAATCTAGGTTTTCTATATATCGTAGTGAGAGAGAGAGAGAGAGAGAGAGAGAGAGAGAGGAGAGAGAGAGAGAGAGAGAGAGAGAGAGATGGGGGGGAAATCTAGGTTTTCTACATATCGAGAGAGAGAGAGAGAGAGAGAGAGAGAGAGAGAGAGATGGGGGGGAAATCTAGGTTTTCTATATATCGTAGTGAGAGAGAGAGAGAGAGAGAGAGAGAGAGAGAGAGAGAGAGAGAGAGAGAGAGAGAGAGAGAGAGGGGGGGGGGGTTTATCTTCTATATATCGTAGTGAGAGAGAGAGAGGGGAATCTAGGTTTTCTATATATCGTAGTGAGAGAGAGAGAGAGAGAGAGAGAGAGAGAGAGAGAGAGAGAGAGAGAGAGGTTTTATCTTCTATATATCGTAGTGAGAGAGAGAGAGAGGGGAATCTAGGTTTTCTATATATCGTAGTGAGAGAGAGAGAGAGAGAGAGAGAGAGAGAGAGAGAGAGAGAGAGAGAGAGAGAGAGAGAGAGAGAGGTTTTATCTTCTATATATCGTAGTGAGAGAGAGAGAGAGGGGAATCTAGGTTTTCTATATATCGTAGTGAGAGAGAGAGAGAGAGAGAGAGAGAGAGAGAGAGAGAGAGAGAGAGAGGTTTTATCTTCTATATATCGTAGTGAGAGAGAGAGAGAGGGGAATCTAGGTTTTCTATATATCGTAGTGAGAGAGAGAGAGAGAGAGAGAGAGAGAGAGAGAGAGAGAGAGAGAGAGAGAGAATGCTATCCATTTATTTTAGAAAGAGAGAAAGCTTGGGAACATAGTTTTTATGCTTGCGTTTGTTAAATGGAAACTGAATATCGTTTCGGATGTATAAATGTAATATTCCCATCCATAAACAGTATCTTCATTTTTATATTGAAATAAAAAGAGATCGTTTGCTAACTACTACAAGCAGATGATATAACTATATGTGCCAAGGGAAGAATTTGTAGGGATTTTATTTTGACATGTAGCATGACATATATATATATATATATATATATATATATATATATATATATATATATATATATATATATATATATATATATATGCATATATGTATATATATACATACATATATATACACAGTATATATATATATATATATATATATATATATATATATATATATATATATTTATATATATGGATATTTATATGCATATATATATATATATATGTATATGTGTGTGTGTGTGTGTGTGTGTGTAATATCTAGTTAGTCTGTATGGCAACTAGATAATTATACAAGAACTTATTTCTGTGTTTATGATTATCAATGATGCCTACTCTTCTTTACACAGATATGAGTGATGTTGTGCCTTGCTATTTAAATTCCGTTTTTAATTAAAGTGAAGAACTTTATATTCCTTATATAGACCTCTTATGCCTAGCATAACTTCCACGACTTATTTATTTTTTGAGTAACAAATAAATTTTATAGAAATATGTGATACATAATGTATATATGTACAATTTATTTATATATTTGGCCTACATACCCTTAATTCTGATGAAAACACATTTACCTCTGGATTACTGTATATTATAGTATTACCTCTGCCAACGAAGTTGGAAGGAGTTTAAGTTTTTGCCTGTTTTTGTGTTTGATTGTGAACAGCTTCCTT
>NC_090738.1:112405955-112410955 GCF_036898095.1 Palaemon carinicauda
CTGTTTGTGACAACGACGAACTCCCAATGAGGATACATATACAAAGAGATCGTATTTATACATGAGAATGAGATCCAACAGCTTTCAATTTCTTGATAATTCCAGATAAGTCAAATTTTAGATAAGAGGATAATACCGGATTAAAAACAGACCGATTTGTGTATATTTTTCGCCTTTGGACATTCTATTTCGATTGGAGCTTGATTAGTAAGTTAATGGGATTTCTTGCTCTTCCTGCATAAATTTGTAAACATTACAGTATTAATGACATTGATTTGATGATCAATCATTTAATCCATTACGCTGTCATCATATTGGTGTGTTCGACTGATTTATCAACGTCGGATACGTCTGCTGTGTTGATGAAGGGATCTAAAATTTTGCTAAGAAATTTTCTTGTTGAGTTTGTTGGAATAAAGAATAAAGCAAAGGAAAGGGATCACCAAAATGAGAGAGAGAGAGAGAGAGAGAGAGAGAGAGAGAGAGAGAGAGAGAGAGAGAGAATATTTGGTGACATGTTGGCATTATGTTGGCCAGGGCACCAGCCACCCGTTGAGATACGACTGGTAGAGTTATTGGGTCGTTTAGCTGGCCAGGCAGTACAACATCGGAACCCTCTCTTTGGTCGGCTTATTTTACTCGTAGCTACACATACACCGAATAGTCTGGCCTATTCTTTCTACATTCTCCTTTGTCCTCATACACCTGACAACACTGAAGTTACCAAACTATTCTTCACCGCTCAAGTGGTTAACTGCTGCATTGTAGTTGTTCAGTCGTGGTCGCGTATGTGGTAACGTCCCTGACTGGTAATCGCCAGACTGAGACTAGAGTCCCGCTCAAACTCGTTAGTTCCTTTGTTCGCTGCAG
This sequence comes from Palaemon carinicauda, assembly GCF_036898095.1. Taxonomy (NCBI): domain Eukaryota; kingdom Metazoa; phylum Arthropoda; class Malacostraca; order Decapoda; family Palaemonidae; genus Palaemon; species Palaemon carinicauda. The sequence goes on from NC_090738.1 coordinate 112,406,826, forward strand.
TCTCACCATCCTTGTGAGCTAAAATGGGATCTTTGGGTAGCCTACTGGTCTATCTGCTAAGTCATCAGCATCCATTGCCTGGCCCTCCTTGGTCCTAGCTTGAGTGAAGAGGGAGCTTGGGTGGAAAGGGAGCTTAAATGAGAGGGGTCTTGAGTGCTGATCATATGTATACATGGTCATTCTCTAGGGCATTGTCCTGCTCTCTAGGGCAATGTCATTGACCCTTGCCTCTGCCATGCATGAGTGACCTCTAAAAAATGGTAGAAGAGATTCTTGCGCTATGGTAAGCAGCTTTCCTAGGAAAAGGACACCCCGAATTCAAACCATTGTTCTCTAGTCTTGGCTAGAGCCATTGCCTCTTTACCATGGTCTTCCACTGTCTTGGGTTAGAGTTCTCTTGCTTGAGGGTACACTCGGGTACACAGTTCTATCTTATTTTTCTTCCTCTTTTTATTTTTTTCATAGTATATATATGAAAGATTTATTTTAATGTTATTGTTCTTAGGATATTTTGTTTCAATTGTTCATTACTTCATTTCTAATTTATTTATTTTATTACTTCCTTTCCGCACTTATGGTCTTTAGCATCCTGCTCTTCCAACTAGGTTCGTAGCTTAGATAGTACAAATATGCTCATCGTAATTTCATTTTCAATAATGAGCTTATAGAATATATTATTATGAAGAGAGAAAGATGAGCGATATTCATATAGTTTAATGTCTTCTATGCGTTATTAGTATTCTCGTTGTAATTAACTTTTCTGGGGAATAATAGACAGATCAAGAAATGGTGCTAGATACAAAATAGGAAAACTTGAATAATATATTTGTAAAAATAATTTTTGTCGGTCTTCGTTTTCTCAATTCTTTTCCGATTTTGGAAATATTTTCAGATAGTCGTTATGAAAAAACATAGTCTTTTATTCTTCTTTTTTTTTTTTTTTTTTTTTTTTTTCTTTTTTTAAGAACTTTTAGTTTCGTTTATGATTTTCCCTTTAGGGTCTGTTGTTTTATCAATTTTTTCCTCTTTTCCATTCCTTTTATCATATTTTCTGTTTGCTACAATCAGGGTTTCCGTCTCGCCCATTCCATGTTTTTATGATTTTTACTTGTAGTTTTACTGAAGTTTTTCCTTTCCTTGTCATTTATTTTTCATCAGATTACACCATTCTGTGTGTTTCATGTTTTGCCTGTTTCTATCCATTCTTTTGCACAAATTCACCTTGTTTGTATTTTTTTTCTACATTTTACACAATCCTTGTTTTAAATGTTTTGCATTATTTTACCAATTCTGCCTTATGTTCAATTCCCTTTTTTACCTATTTCCTGTTTTTATCATTTGTCACGTTTTAGGATTTCTTCTTATTCTTCTTCTTCTTCATCTTCTTCTTCTTCTTCTTCTTCTTCTTCTTCTTCTTCTTCTCTGTGATATCGGACTGGAAAGTTTTGTAGAAATTAATTTATTGTTTTGCCAAACTTTACCTAATTTTTCCCTTGCGATTTTCATTTTCACTCATTTCCTTCCTATAATATTCTCATTTATGTGACCCATCTCGTGTATTTAATTCGCTTTGAATACAGTTTATTCTATATATTTTTTTATTTTTTCAATTTTATATTTTTTGCCCTGATTTCATCCTTTCCTTCTCGTTTATATTAAATATATTTTGATTTACCTCTTTCTTTATCTAAATTGTTTTTCTTATGATTATTAAATTTTTCTTTAACTTTTTTCTTTATTTCACTCAATATGTGTCAGGTTCTACTGTTCCTCCATTCCATTTTATTGCTGTTATGATATATTTTTTTACAGTCGCTATTTCTGCCTTTACTCAAAACCAAATTCATGAAAAGATAAACTCTCAAATATAAAGGATATTTTTATATTATCTGAATGCAAATTATAATACTGTATGATTATTGGAATATTAATGAATTAGTACATACAAATTTGAAAAGAAATATCGTAATGGTTTTCATTATTCATCGCTTTCATCTTTAATTCCATTGAAGTAGCACATGAATATTGAAATGATAAAGGAATCTGGCAAAGATATAAAGAATGAAACCAAAACTTTTTTTTTTATTATTATTATTATTATTTGTCTTTTTCATTTCACTTCTCCCATATGTAAATGGGAATTATGCCCTTCCATAAGCAGATAGGGTGGTTTGATTTTAAGTCTAGAAAATTATCGAAGGGATGAAATTACTATTGACATAGTTGTCGGTTGAAATGGAAAAGAAAGTTTATCATCATCTCCCCTATTCATATTTTCCATAAAGGTTCATTGGACCGAAACATTTTAGATTTTTCTTGTTTCCGCTTCTCAGAGCCCAATGAATCTAGTAACCTTCCTCTAACTATTTTTTCAACGCTTCGTTTATTCCTGGTTTTGTTTCTTTGTTCTTTTTATTTGTTTGCGTTACCTTTGTACATAAAAGAAGGTTCAAATGATCGCTGTAATAACAATATTTCATTAAGTTTAAATGTTTATTTACTTTGTAATGTACAGTATGTTATCAATACTAATTTTGTTAGAATACTTTATTTGTGTTGCATGCTTTGTTTTCGTCATGTCTTATTTGAAAAGAGACACATGTTTGATCTCTTTTCAGTGTCAGAAAGGCATGTGTGTTCGATCCATCCGAGTCTTCCATTCTTTTACAAATTCATGTCGTTAACAACATGTTATAGAAAAAGAGAACCATTGAAAGAAAAGAAGGCTACATCTTTTGTATAATAATAAAACAGGTTTATTGTTTCGGATCTATATATACATTAATTTATCAAGTTTAGAAAATATTAACCATTGTATGTAATGTAAACAAAGATTTTTTTCGTTCTGAACCGACGTATATCTAAGAGCTAGCTCAATGCGCTGTGTATTTAAAAACTCATCCAGGTTTAACACTGAAATACACACACCGTGGGTTTTTGATAAATACTCTCAATGACTTTATGGCGTTTATTAAAAGCTTCAAAGGACTCCCACACATGTTGCACTGAATTCGTCGAAATCAGATTTTCATTTTAGATATTAATTTTTGGTTATGACCATTTGCATTTAACGAATCGTAATGAAGCTATGATTGTTTGGATTCAGCTGGAAATTTTTGTATTTGATTTTTTTCGGTATTTTACTGTTCAACTTTTTCATTCACAATGTGTCTCTGATATGGACATGTATATATATATATATATATATATATATATATATATATAATATATATATATAATTATATAATTATATATACATATATATATATATATATATATATATATATATATATATATATGTATATATATATATATATATATATATATATATATATAATATATTTACAGTATATGCATAGGTTATGAAGAGTTGGAATAGTTGAAAGAGTTAGAAATGATAGAAAAGAGAACGTGGTACAAAATTTAGCGCTCGTGAACAGAATGGAGAAAGCAGATCAGTAGACTTCATGGAGTGCTGGTTAGGCACAAAGAATGGTTCTGTAGTGTAAATGACATGGATGGAGAGAGACATTTGATCTCTTTTCAGTGTAGATGGGGTAGATGGAGATGGTTTGTTCATGCTCTTCGCACCCGTCAAGAGGGATTAGTACACCAAACATTTTATTGGGCTCCAGTTGGAGAAAGGTCATTGATAATTTGCAGCCACACGAGTACTTGCATGATTGTAGATCAGTGTGTTTGTTTGCATGTACAAGTAAATACGTATATACATATATATATATATATATATATATATATATATATATATATATATGTGTGTGTGTGTATATGTATTTATATGGATGTATGTGTGTGTATAGACACGCACCCATACATTTATAATATATATATGTGTATGTATATATATATGTATATATGTATATATATGGATGTATATGTGTGTATAGACACGCACCCATACATTTATAAGATAAATATATATGTATATATGCATATATATGGATGTATATGTGTGTATAGACACGCACCCATACATTTATAAGATTATATATATATATATATATATATATATATATATATATATATATATATGTATATATATATGTATATGTATATATATAGATAGATATATAGATAGATAGATATAAATATGAATACTTGTATATGTA
>NC_090738.1:112427694-112430194 GCF_036898095.1 Palaemon carinicauda
AGCTGTATTAATCAGAGCCACCCCTACTAGGTTGGTTTGCAGTGAGTGATTAGTCGAAAATCTCCCTACGTCACCAATCCGAATTTGCCAGCGTGGTGATGAAGACTAACATAACCTCATATATTTGCCTTGCAATGGACCAAAAAAAGGACTGCATTTGTTGTTGACGGTGTTGCATATACGTGTATATGTATGCATGCTATATATATATATATATATATATATATATATATATATATATATATATATATATATATATATATATATATAGATGTGTGTGTTTGTTTGTGTATATATGTATACTTATATCGGTATACGTATACACGCACATACACACACATCTATATATATATATATATATATATATATATATATATATATATATATATATATATATATATTGCACCTGCGTGTGCGTCCATATATGGCATAGCTATTCACTTATACAACTCTCATTAATTACTTAATCACTTCCGGCGTCAATTATTTTACGACAACGCTCTTCTATTTACCCTTTAATTTCTTCATGGCTAGAGTATTAAAATAAAGAGATATGATTTATCGTTGTTCTGATCCATTTGTTTGAAATTTTTATAACAGCTGTTTCAACCGATACGTTATGACTATCATCCGGGTAAGCTTACAAAAGAGTGACTGCCATACCATTATATTAATGTGATTTTTGAATGAACCCCATTTTGTCTAAGCCTTCGACACAAGCTGCTTAATACACCTGCACAAAAGGCTCATTTTCTCTCATCCTACCATTACTCATTTTATATACTTCTATGTCAACATTAATTGGTACATTTTCCTCATTTCTAGTTACTCTCATAAACTTATTCTTACTCCGGTTCTGTCTCAACTTTCTAGCTTCCTAGGTCGTACAGTGGTAACGTGTTCGCCTAGCATTCGCATGGCAACAGATCGATCCCCGCCCGGGACCGTGACTTTAAACTGTTTACTGGGGAGGCCACTGCTGTGGTTGGACACCACAGTGGAGGGGTTGGCCTTGCCCGGTTGACGTTCTGGTGAGCATCTATTCTGATGGAAGTGGAGCCTCACACCTTTAACATTTATTTACAAATGCTTTCAAACTCTCAATTGTTTCTGCAGCTGTTCTATCCATAATCAGCAGTTATTCATCTGTAATCATCAACTATTTACCGACTATTATTATATTATAACTACTTATCACTTCAACATTACCTCTGCATACACTGTCTTTTCTATGACTTACTTACTTTCATCTATGAATATATTGAGTAGTCTTAGAGACATGTCACACTTTTATCTTAGACCCACATGTAAACCAAATCAATCACTTTCCCCTCTACATATTCTAATATATGATTTGCATCTAGCGTAAAACATTAGAGTTAATCTCACTTTCTTATCATCCATACCATATACATTTAATGCACTAAATTTCCTCATAGTGATTAAATCATATTCTATTTCTAGGTCCACATATGCCACATACATCGTTTTCTTTTTATTTTCAAACTTCCTTCATAACTGTTTAGGAAAAACATTTGTGTCTAAGCCAATAGCACTCCTCCTAGTTCATTCTATGTCATCCATTTTACTCTATCAAAATCTCATCATACACCGTTCTTAGTATGTTAAGTAATGCTTTGCATCTGTGACGTTTACTTTCAGATATTGGAACAATTATTCGTCTCATCCATTTTTTCGGAATTATTCTCATGTATAGACATACCTTACAAACCCTGGTCAGCCATTCAGCCATCCCACAACTATTTGTTCCTTCAACTGTCACTTCCACAAATATTCTTAAATTTAAACCAACCCATTCTACTCTTGTAGTTTGCAAGTCCGCCTCTCTTCCATTTTCCACATTGAAAATTCAATATATACCTAAATATACTTTAAATTTGGACAGCATTTCTACATATACATATTTCATCAAGAAATTAACTTGCTATCAACATTTCTCTCTGCATTTGCTTCCTTAAAGTACAAATTCTTCTCACAGTTGTGGTTTACCTTTCCCCCTCTATTTTTATTACTTTTCTTCTGTTTTCTCCTCTCACTTTTCTTGCTCCCCTTTTTCTTCTGTCATGCAATTGCATCTCTAGTAATCTCATTTATTTTCTTCTCTAACATTTTCATTTTCTCTTCCCTCAACCTTCCCGCTTATACCCAAAAATCCTGCCTACTTTCATATGCCCATAAACCCTTCCAGCCGATTTTTTGACCCCATCATAGAACTTAACAAACTCCTCATCTATGACTTCCACTCGTGTTTTGGACCCTAACCATTTATTACATGCAATTCTTATTTCCTTTTTATCTACTTCACTTGTATTAATTACATTACAGCCACATTTAATCCACCCTTCAGTGGATAAATGGTCGTATTGTAATTCTACAAGTAGAGGGGATGATACCATTTAAACTAGATTGCATATTGGCCATACACATGCAACACACAATTACTTAATGAAGAGTGGTGAAGGGAGACCGGCCCCTCTTT
>NC_090738.1:112440194-112445194 GCF_036898095.1 Palaemon carinicauda
TTCTGTCATTATTGCAATCCTTGGTTATCTCTCTCTCTCTCTCTCTCTCTCTCTCTCTCTTACTCCCACACTACGCGCCATTACGCGGGATAATTGTCAGCCGTGTTTTGAGGGAGCGTTCTCTTTATGCCTTTATGAGCGGGTGGCTCGTTAATGGCGTGTCATTTCCAAAGGGAAACGTGGGATATGCGTTGGTCGGGCGGGCAGGAATCTAGTTAACTTCTGTCGTTCCTGGGATATATTTATAAGGAACCAATCCGGGAAGTGCAGCCGCTCAGTTTTCATTTATTACGTGCTTTGTAGTCTTGAGTGGTTAAACGCTCCGCTGTGAACGACCCCATATCTCCTGCTCCTCTTCGTTCTGGAAGAATGACAAGTTGGCATTTCGTCTCAGTGAATGCCCTTTTAAAAGGCGCCCTTTACATTACAGACTGTCTTATTCCTTTTCCTGGATGTTTGTCTTAGCAGGACAACTCGTGCTTGCGCATACTCATATATCAGACATCTGACGATGTCGCTTACCGTTGACTGAACAAATCTTAGTTTTTTTTTACTTCTGTATTTGGCTTATTTAAGGCGTCCTATTATGGTATACTGTTAAAACGCCCATGCCTTGAAACCAACCAGTCCCTCTCGCTCGAACAGCGGGTTTCTTTGATATGCCTCTAGTTTCCCGTTAGGTCGTTGTAGGCGTAGGGGTCAACCAGAACTTGTCGATTTTGTTATTGTTTCTCAAATTATATGTGCTGTTTTTTTATTTAATTTTCCCTAATTGTAGTAGCTTATGGTTTTATTTTAATATTTCCTTTAATGTAAAGTCCTTTTTCTTGATTAGATTACATTGAGTTTGTAATTCAGATATGATCATAGGAAACCGTTCAGCATGATGGATGTGTGATATGCAGTTGAAATCAGCTTTGTTTGGTTAGTTTCTTCCCAGCAAATAAAAGTTTTTGGAATTCACGTACAACTTATTTTTCGCTTTGACTTAATTCCCATATCGTTCATATGGCCTTTTCTTAAAGAATTGCGGTTTAAAGGTCACTCAAGAATGACAGTGGCAAGCGACAGTGACGCTGGCCTAGCTAGCAGGTCAATGCCGTAGAGACTGGCCGTATACTGCATACATGTGATCAACGCCCTAGGCCCTTTTCCACACAAACTAGGACCAGGGAGGGCCAGGTAATGGCGACTGATGACTCAACAGGTAGACCTTTAGACTCCCCCAAATCACCTTCATTAGCTCGCATGGATGGTGAGGTTGCAGACACTATAAGAAACTGTCGATCTTGAGCGGGACTCGAACCCCAGTCCAGCATATCGCCAGACAGGGACGTTTCCAATAGGCTACCACAACTCCATAAAATTAGCTGACAATCATCCACGAATTTGAGGATCAAATGTGATTGACTGATTATTGTTATTAACTGGCGGGATAACGTCAATGGTCATCGAAGTTGCATGTCCAATACAGACAGCCTCTGTCAAAACAAGGATACCAGGATAAGGCATTCCTCTAAGAAGACGGTACTTTCCTCTTGGTAAGGGTAGAAGAGACTCTTTAGCTATGGCAAGCAGCTCTTCTAGGAGGAGGACACTCCAAAATCAAACCATTGTTCTCTAGTCTTGGGTAGTGCCGTAGCCTCTGTACCATGGTCTTCCACTGTCTTGGGTTAGAGTTCTCTTGCTTGAGGGTACACTCAGGCACACTATTCTACCTCATTTTTCTTCCTCTTGTTTTGTTAAAGTTTTTATAGTTAATATAGGAAATATTTATTTTAATGTTGTTACTGTTCTGAAATTATTTTATTTTTCCTTGTTTCCTTTCCTCACTGGACTATTTTCCCTGTTGGAGCCCCTGGGCTTATAGTATCCTACTTTTCCAACTAGGGTTGTATCTTAGCAAATAATAATAATAATAATAATAATAATAATAATAATAATAATAATGATTCAGCCGTTAAAGTATAGATATGTCAGTGACCGTTTTCTTGCTGCTCCTGATCACCTTTTGTGGCAAACCCGAAACGGATATTTTTCGTTGTCTTTTTTATTTTTTTTTTTTTTTTTTTTTTTTTTTTTTTTTTTTTGTGGTCGGGTGTGGGCGTGAATTGGTATCAGATTGTATGTGCAAAAAACTACTGCCTTATGGAGCAGCGTGTTGTACCAAGTGCCCTGAAGTTTACTTGTTTCTTTTTTGTACTCATCCGCTCTCTTGTGCATGTACCCCCCCCCCCTCTCTCTCTCTCTCTCTCTCTCTCTCTCTCTCTCTCTCTCTCAAGCACACACACACTCATATATATATATATATATATATATATATATATATATATATATATATATATATATATATACGTAAGATTATATATATATATATATATATATATATATATATATATATATATATATATATATTATGTATATATGTGTGTGTGTTGGTGTTTGGGTGTACATGCAGGCCGTATATGTCACCGTCTTACATACAGCAATCTTAAAAGGAATGTGTTATTCCAGAGGTATATTTAATTTTGATACAATGCTCTATATATCATCCAATATAGGAAATCACAAGACCATCATATATAAAATTAGTGACATTATAAATAGAATAATTGCATGGGTGTGTTTGTTCAGTTTTTTTAATACGTGACGTGCTCTGGTTACTGCCGGCGTTCCTCATCCTATTAGATCATACCTTCGTGCTGTTCATCTTCCTGAACTAATTTCCTCTTAGTATTTTTTTTATTCGATAATGGTTTCTTGCTCTGCTTGCGAAAGCAGTGGGAGTCATCCTAACTGTTCCTCGATTTTCCATTTATGAAGCTGATGGTTATGTTTTGCCTTTTTTCCACTCAAGTCACAAATTATCAACGTTATGCTGACCTCGGACGCCTTCATCTGCTCTTTATAGCGGGATCCTTTTTTCTTTTTATTTCAGAGGCAGAAATGTGTATAATAATCTCTCTCTCTCTCTCTCTCTCTCTCTCTCTCTCTCTCTCTCTCTCTCTCTCTCTCTCTCTCTCTCTCTCTCTCTCTCCTTTTTTGTATATATATATCATATCTATCTATCTATCTATCTATCTATCTATCTATATATATATATATATATATATATATATATTATAATATATATATATATATATATAAATATATATATATATGTATATATATATATATATATATATATATATATTTATACACACATGTATATAGAGAGGTGTATAGATAATTATATAAAAAGATATATACAATATTTATCTACATTTCTCTGATGCTATTTTTTTTATGTCATTTTTAAAATTTCTAAAATAAACTTCAACCAATTGAAATACTGTACATTTACTTCCACATACTGTTTTAGTATTTTTCTTTCATCCTTTTTTCCATGATTTTCTCCCTATTAACTGTCAGTAGACTGTATTGATCCTCCTGTTCCTTTGGCTGTCCGTCAGTGTGTCTGTCACACTTAACCTTGTCATCGTAATTCCTACGCAGTTTAAGTTATTCCGATTAAACTTTCTAAAAAGACAAACCATGAAGCTAAGATGGGCATGAAATATTATCTGTCTATCAGTCTCTTCTTATCATGGCAACTATTCCTCCATGATGAAACGACTTCAGTCAGATATGGTTCAAAATAGACTGAAAAGCAAAGACGTGGAAAGCGATCAACCAGATCATCTTTGTGTCTCGTCACAGCTTCACCTACACAGTTGAGGTGATGTTGGGTAAACTGGGCTAAACTTCGGCATAGATTCGAACGAAGCGAGGTCGTTTATCCGTCAGATTGTCTTTTGTAACTTAGTATGTCTTCGTACCGCTTTCAAAACGGAGGAGGAAATTTCAGTCAGAGGTTGCAAAGTTTCATTATCTTACAAAGAAGTGCGTGAATTGAGATCATTCTTATCTTGTCATAACAACCCATCTTACATGCTAGAAAGAAGTTCAATCAGAATGGAATCAGGCAGAGCATTGATGTCCATAAAAGAAGCTTTCCTATCTGGTTGTGTCCGATGGAATTCTCATACACTGTTAGAAAAAATACCGTAATGTCAATGTGAAATTCTCCATAAAAATATACTGTTCTCAACCGTATTTCAGTAAAATAAAGGCGACCGTAATTTTACCTTACTTTGCTACTTTCTTTTACGAGTTGGTGACCGTAATATCACTCCGTTACGTCAATATATTCGTTTTTAAAACGGTAAAAATCCTGGAATAAATGTTGCCAGAAATTTGCCGTTTTTTTTAATGCAAGTTTTTAACAGTGTAGGGTTATTGAGGAAAAAGCATTGCTATCAGCAATGCTCTCAGAATGGCTGTCTCTTAAGATTTCATCTGGGTAATTTTCCCTTTGTTGAAGACTATTTTTCGATTATCTGTCCCGATTTGATTCACAAAAAGGTGAAAGTCAAAGTATAAAATAACTTGGGTGAAAATATGATGTATTACCCACCCTCATGGTGATACTAGGTTATAGTAAAAAAAAAAAAAATTATATCATTCAACAATAGCTTTGGTATTTGTGATATTGTGCATTATATTTCATTTCTTATATTGTTTTCCATGGGACTTCGGAGATCGTACCAATATATATACAGTTTATATATATATACATATATATATATATATATATATATATATATATATATATATATATATATATATATATATATATATATACTGTATTTATATATACAGTATATGTATATATATATATATATTTATATATATACTGTATTTATATATATATATATATATATATATATATATATTATATATATATAATATGTATATTATATATATATGTGTGTGTGTGTGTGTGTGTGTGTGTGTGTGTATGTGTGTGTACAGTATGTAGGTAAGCAACGTATGGTTCTTGCGGAAAGCCAATGCAATAATCATTTTGCAGACTCCCTTCGGTCCCTAGTTGCACCCACTCTAGTCTTCTACGTAACCTTTATTACTAGCTTCCTTTTTTGCAATTTGTGTCCTAACCT
>NC_090738.1:112450194-112455194 GCF_036898095.1 Palaemon carinicauda
AGCCATGACTCGGTGAATCTAGTCTTTGTTCCAGGAGAAAGATCGAGACAGATATGAGCCAATTCATTGCTAAAAGCAATGAATCAACAACTATTGCCTGGTCCCTCTCAGTCTTATCTTGGGTGGGAATGGGATTCGGGAAATGAGATTTTTTTGTGTGTTTTGTGTTTCTGTATTGCATGATATCTCGGTGAACTGCTCCTTGTCTCTCCTCCTCATAGGTGACCTTTAAACTTTGACAACTTGCGAACAATTTATTTTGTTTATAGAAAGTTATTGTTTTCCAGTGGAACATATATTTTCATTATTTTATGTAATTGTATTTTTCCTAGAGAGAGAGAGAGAGAGAGAGAGAGAGAGAGAGAGAGAGAGAGAGAGAGGAGAGAGAGAGAGAGAGAGAGAGAGAGAGAGAGTGGTTGCAAGCTCGTATTTTGAAAGATCTATCTACTTTAGACTCCAGTGCTCGGAAAATATTAGGAATTTCCGGATATTTTGTGGAACCTCTTTTTTTATCTGTTATATCATCACAGTTATTACGCGTTTATGTTTTATGGAAGCCCTTGTTGTTTTTTCTTTTTGCCCCTTTATAATTTGGTGTCATGTCACGTTGCTGACTTCTGGTGGCAAATGCCTATTTTAGTTCTTGTGTTCCTCTAGCCTTCAGAAAGATAGACGTAGGTGACGTGTGTTTTACTTGCGTTAAAAAGTATATATATATATATTTATATATATATATATATATATATATATATATATATATTATATATGTTTGTATATATATATATATATATTATATATATATATATATGTGTGTGTGTGTGTGTGTGTGTGTGTATATATATATATATATATATATATATATATATATATATATATATATATATATATATATATATATATATATATATATATACTGTATATATGTTTGTGTATGCGCGTGTGTGTGTGGGTTTCAACATAGTACGTCTTCTTTGACACGGAATGCCACTAGAGAAAAATACACTTCAAATTAAATTACTTTCCTTTTCCTTAGATATTCCATGTGACATTCATACTTGGTCGTTGATGAACCCCCAATGCAATAGCTTCCACCATTTTAGTCGCTTCACAGAAAGAGAGCGTCAGCAACGTGTCCAGACCCTCTATTCACCCTCCCCCCCCCCCCCCCCCTTTCCTTGCTTATGTGCTCTCATTCCTTCTTGATATTCAGGCCCTTCCTTTCCGATACGTCTTTCACGCCATTTACCCCAAGATGGAATAAGATAAAGCAAGGACAGTTGTCAAAAAATGCTCGGAACTCTCCAGGTGACGTCACAGAGCCCAGCCGAGCTCCCAGCACCATGCGCGGTAACTCGCCTTATCTTATTCCATCTTGAATACCCAACCCTCTCTAAGCCTTATTCAACCCTCACTTTCTAATTTTACGTCTAAATTATGCACCATTCATAAGACTAGCATAGGCGTGTATTTTGAGGTGCTTTACTTCAAAATACTTGCCTATGCCACCTCAACCACATCTTGTTTATACTGTATATCTCAACATTCTCAACCTTTTTCATTCTTGTTACGCCACATATGCTACGCAAACGGTTCATATCAGCAGTGTCAACATATTTATTTCTTATATACTCATTTACACCTAACTTCGTAAAGGAGTGATTTAGTTGAACAATCCCTTCAAACATTCCCACCCTCAGGATCCATAGACGATACAAGTCTCTTCCTAATTCTGCACGCGCCATGCTCTCTCTCTTGCTTTACTTATTCTGTGACTCGCCATTTTATTTACTCATGTGTCGGATATATTTACTCCAGAATACTTAAGGAAATAGCTTCCTTTTATCCTCTCGTCATCCATATTGAGATTCATTGTCCATCTTCCTGATTTTAGTTTACAATTCCAAAATGTACTCTTAACCCTCTTTTACAAACTATATTATTATTATTATTATTATTATTATTATTATTATTATTATTATTATTATTATTATTTTTAGCTAAGGCACAATCCTAGTTGGAAAAGCCGGATACTTCAAGACCCAAGGGCTCCAACAGATAAGAAAGCCCAGTGAGGAAGGGAAATAAGGAAACAGAATAGCGTTTCTGATCGTACCCTCAAGCAAGACAACTCTAACTCAAGAGAGTGGAAGACGATGGTAAGGAAACTATGGCACTATAATAGTCTAGAGAACAATGGCTTGGTTTTGAGAGTGCCCTTTTATTGGTTTCTCTTCACTTTTTCCCCAATCTATACCGTATTATGTGCAAACATCAATCATTCAACTCTTTCCACGATTCATTTTCCTATCCTGCAACTTTGCACATATATCTACTGTTCCCTTTCTCTCTGAGAGAGAACATTTTTTTTTTTACATTTATGTATACAACATTCAAAACCTGAATAAAACCAGTAATCCTTCCTTTCTTTGACATTGCCGCAGTTGAATCTTGATATCCAAGTGAAAGCCGTCTACCGTAGAAAAAGAATGACTCATTGGATGTAGTAGTTTTTTATTTTATATTCAACTTTATACAAACCTTATTTAAAGGCTTTATGTAACCTTGTGTTAATCTACACATATTTAACGCTAAAATACTTTTTTTACTAACAAAGATTAATAAAATTAATTGTATTAAAAGGTTGTTTTATTTTATAGGCCATACATTCAGTATTCATTGGACTACCTTAAAGGCATCCTTAGCTTCCTTAAAGGCATCCTTAGCTTCCTTTCGAATCGTTCAAGTTAAATTACTTTAATTATACACAGACACTCTCTCTCTCTCCTCTCTCTCCTCTCTCTCTCCTCTCTCTCTCTCTCTCTCTCTCTCTCTCTCTCTCTCTCTCTCCTCAAAATACCATTCTTTAAATACTCCACTTTTCCAACTTCATGTGGTATCTTTGACCTACCCCTCCTGGGCGTCGCAGCCATCAGTTCCTCCACACTTCGAGTGGTTTTGTAGGTCTTACTTCCTTAATCGCGGCATCCCATATAGGTGCCACTACACATTACCCTCTCCCCCCCCCCCTCCTCCCCCCCTGCCAGTCTCCTTTACACTCTCACCATCCTGCCCTTTCCTTCATGTACACACCCCATTAATCTCTTGCTCTTCTTTCTCCAACGCCTTCTCTCTCTCTCTCTCTCTCTCTCTCTCTCTCTCTCTCTCTCTCTCTTCTCTCTCTCTCTCTCTCTCTCTCTCTCTATCCAGCCAGCAAGACATCAATAGCACTTAGGGAGAAAATAAGAATCATTAGTCTTCCACAAGGTAGAGCCCTACAGTAAGGCAGCCTTTTAGAGAGAGAGAGAGAGAGAGAGAGAGGAGGAGAGAGAGAGAGAGAGAGAGAGAGAGAGAGAGAGAGAGAGAGAGAAGAAAAATCACGAATTTATATGTTCATTGAAAAAAAATGCGTTATGTATTTGACCATTTGGTTTCTGTATATATGAGTGAGGTACTTAAATAGGTATACAGATGGATAATAAAAAGATTTGCACAGAAATTTAAAATGGGAATGTCACTTATTCAGTGTTTTCGATTTTGAGTTTGTGAAAGATATAGTCACAAAGAGAAGGCGATAGATAATGGCGGTTAGAATTTTTTATTAAGATTGCTGTATTATATACATTTATATGTAAGTTTGCCTGTGATGTGAGAGATAAGATCCCTAGTTAAAGATAACTGACACGAAACATTTCATCAATTGAATTAGATTTTTCAAGTGAGAGAGATTGACTGAGAGAAAAAGGGAGAGAAAAATTTAAGCCATTACATTTTAGACCACCGTGCTATAATGAAATATTCAACAGATGTTCCGGAAATCCAAATGCTATTGGCATATCATTTCCATTAGCCGGAGTTGAAAAATGTATCTTCCTCCTCTTCCAAAATCCTCCAACCTGAAAGACCCTCTCCCTCCATTTACTCTGAAGTATAAAACCACTGTTTTTTTTTTTTCCTTCAACACATCTTGGCAGGACTTTTAAATCTGATAAAATTCTTGAAATTGGCGAATTTAGGTTCCAGTGAGCAGTGACTGTGTGTCCAGTTTAAATCTCCGTCTCCTTCGGTCTGCTTTATCTGGATCGTTTCTCCTTTCATGGTTAGGAGGCAGATGGACGTTATAGCCTTTTTCATCCTTATTAGAGTTGATTTTATGAAATATTTTCTGGTGCTAGTGAATTATTAATTTTCTGCTCTTTTTGCTTTATTATATCATATGTTGTTCTTTTTCGAATCTTCATTTAATTCTAGAAGGGATTTTTATTAACTTATGGATGTTAAATCAGTTAAAATGCAGTTTATGAGCCTATATAACTTGAGCATAAAGAAAAGAAATAATAGATTTTTCTCTTCGAAGGAAGCGATAAGAAGTGCTTTTCGAAGAAAGGAGTTTCACAGATTCAGGGAAATTTGGAACGAAAATGTATTACCAAAGCAGAGATGAAATTATTTAAGTGCTTGAGAGGGGTTTTTTATGAATATAAGATAATTGTCTTATTGTTGTGCTTATTGTCACAGGAAGAATACAAGCTTAGTATAAAGGATAATATTGATGTTTTTGACATTATAGTTCCATTGATGCAGTTGGTTTTATTGTTGACTCATTTACCTGTTCTGTTGTTTTCAAGTGTTTTTTTTCTATTATTTAGACATACGATTAATCGCGGCATCCCATATGGGTGCCACTACACCTGACCCCTCCCCCTCCTCCCCCCCCCCCCCCCCCGCCCGTCTCCTTTATACTCACCACCCTGCCCTTTCCTTCGTGTTTGTGATACACGTCTTAAACTCTCTCTCTCTCTCTCTCTCTCTCTCTCTCTCTCTCTCTCTCTCATTGGTTTTATTGTTGACTTATTTACCTGTTCTGTTGTTTTCATTTTTTTATCCATTTAGGAACACTGATGCACGTCTTAACACTCTCTCTCTCTCTCTCTCTCTCTCTCTCTCTCTCTCTCTCTCTCTAAGCTTCCATAAGAGAAAAATCATACGACCCATTAAGCACT